>NC_041349.1:20014626-20163532 GCF_004354835.1 Perca flavescens
GGTGTATTTGATGTAGATAATTGGTTCGGATTGGGGCTGTGTCTTAAAGAAAGACTAACTGGCTTGTAGGAGCCAGAATACTTGCTGTTTGTCCAGGGGGTCAAATACTTGTTTTTCCTCATCAGATGGTTATCAATTTTAATAAATTCATATGATGTGATTTTCTGGAATTTTCTTTGGGATTCTGTCTTTCACTGTTAGAATGTACATATGATTAAAATTGTAGATTTTTGCATTCTTTGTAAGTGGGCAAACCTGCAAAATCAGCAAGGGGTCAAATACTTATTTCCCCCACTGTATATATATATATGTGTATATATGTATGTACACACACACACACACACACACACAAATAAAATACACAAATAAAATACATTTGAATTTTAAATATATAGGCTGCCACAGACTGTGGCAGCCTATATATTTATTTATACAAATTTATTTGTCACATACACACAGTTATAAATAAGTACCTGTTCCGGCTCAATAAAAACAATAACAATAAAATCCATAAAAATAATAATATTCAACTATACGACACAGTAAAGTAAGAGAATAAAAAATTAGGGGGGGCTAGCCACAGTTCTCACAGATGGACAGCCTGAGGGAAGAAGCTCCTCCTCATCCTCTCTGAGTTTGTTCTCAGGCAGCGATAACACCTCCTGATGGCAGCAGAGCGAACAGTGAGATGCTGGGGTGACTGGGCTCCATGAGAATCTTCGTGGCCTTAGCAGCGTCTGATGTAAATGTCCTATATATTGGGGAGAGGAGCTCTAATGATCCGCTCAGCCAAGCGGACCACCCTCCTAAGGGCAAGGTAGTCTTTTTGCGTGCTACTGCCAATCCAGATGGTGATGCTCCCAGACAGGTTGCTCTCTATAGTATAGGTGTAAAAGTTCCTGAGCACCTTGACGGGGAGCTTTATGTCTCTCAGGCGTCTGAGATGGTGGAGATGCTGACGGACCTTCTTCACTAGGGAGGTGATGTGGAGTGACAGTGTTAGGTCCCGAGTGATATGAACTCCAAGATATTTAAAGCTGTCCACCCTCTCCACCATTTTAACCTAATCCCTAGATCAGTAGAAAACTGGTGACCTTACATTGTTGAGAAACAGAAACATCCTGAACATAATTTTAATACATAAAGTTGAGAACTGCGTATAATCAGTAATTCTAAAAAAAAACTAAATGTACGATCATTTCTACATTTGAGTATCAGTTATATATCACAGAACTAATTACCCTTTCAACCTTTCTTCTACTGCATTTCACAACTTTGGTATTGTTTAAGTGCCAAACCTCTTTTTTTTTTTTTTTGTTGGTATGTTTATCCTCGGGTTTAGTTTGGTATGGTTTATACAACAATTAAATACCTGTGTCCTATTTCCTTACACACCAGGACGCAATGTGTGTCCTGTAGCCTGCAGCCATGTATTCTTAACTGTGGCACAGATTCATATACAGTATGTTGTATGTAATTTCTGGCTGCACTGCATTCAGTGATTTCATCTGGAATATCTGGTTTAAATTTCATACCAGCATCCTGGGTGTCATTCTGGCCAGTGGACTGCATTGCATGATTTCTTCCTCTTTTTGTTCATGACAATGTCCAAATTTTGACAGAATGCCCCTAAAATGATCATAAAGATGTACCAGTGTGTTCTGTCTTGTAGCTACTATGTATATATTGTTTCTGTTCTCAATAGATCTAATTAATTTTTCATCCTGGCTACTTGTAATGCCTCTCAGTAGTGTTATTACCTGGCATGCGAGCTAGCACACTTAATTGAGGGGGACGTTGAAGTTAATTTGCTTTTATACGTGTTGCGCTACGAGAATTCCTGCTTCAATGAGCAGCTTGTGCCCTATGATATTGTTTTGACCATACATGTTCATGGCATCTGCTGCTACAGGCGTCTGCTGTACAGTTTCCAACACCAACCTTAGCCTACTGTGCACTTAGTTTTTGCCATGTCAATGTGAGATGTTTTCTAGCTCTAAGATCTGTCAAAAAAACATTTTTCTAACTCACTTGCATCACTGTGTTTTATTTGATGAATTAAGGACATTTCTCAGTGAGTGTCCTTCCATTTTCTAGTATCTAGTCATCTGGAATCCATACACCTCATATTCTTCTCCTGCCAGGAACTTTACATTTTACTGTATCTTTTAAGGATTTCAACTATGCTTCATTTGTAATCACTCTTAAACCGTAAGGAGTAAATTGTGAGGGTAAATCGGCAAGTACCTGAGAGATTAAGCCCATTTTAAATCATCATGCATCAAGAAACTACTTCACAGTTTCCTCTGCTCTCCATTAGCACGTTCAACAAGCACTAGGCCAAATTAAAAACTGGAGCCCTGGAGTTCAGTGCAAATTAAATTGGTAAATTTGGCAGCTGAGGATCTCTTTTAGATGTTTGTAAGTTACATTTACTGGTTCAGTGGTCTCATTACTTAATGCATTATCTTAATTTAGGAAATACAAGTTTGTTAACTCACCGACTGCATGTAGCACATATAAAGATCATTTTCCTTCTGCATTAGTAAAAAAGAAAAGAAAAATATAAGACCAGAGTACTGTTCAACATGTAATCATGGTCATTTAAAAAAAAAGATGTATTTCGGATTCTGAAAGAATGATTTGCAGTTGAAAAGGTTGCTGCAGCAGCACATTCACAGTTCTCTGACTCTCAGGCTGTATTCCATCCTTGTTATTTCGTGCATTGATTATGTGGGAAATTACTTTTATTTCAAGGTATTTTGAAGCACTTTACAGCACAGTTTGTAGCATTTAAAGAATGTCAGGCTTGTTTAAAACATGGCTTGCTTGTAATGGAAGATACAGTTAAAAAGATACCACTTGTTTGACTACAAACAGATATTTAACTCAAGGCCACTTTTTTGTCACACACACACATCCTCACACATGTCCGATTTGCCAGCTGATGGTCTCTCAGTGTGTACCCTGCACTCTTCTTCTCTGTTCCGTTCTCTTTTTTTAAATTAAAAAAAAATTTTTTTGTATTATTTTATGTTCTTTTCTGTGGCGGCTGATTGGCAGATCGAGGCTGAAGTGTCACCCAGCCGCACATTGTGATCCTCTTCTCTCAGTGTCTTTGTTGATATGGCAGGGTTACCTCAGGGGCCTCGTCTCGGAAGCTCTACACAATGACTCAAAAGTGAACTCTTCCTGAGGTTCTAGGTTTAAAGAAGAATATTCTGTTAAAGAAAAACAAACGTTTTAATCAAATTAGAAGCCTTTACATAATGAAAGTTGAATGTAGCATGTCAGCACTGCATGCCCGGCCTAGAACCGGCAGAAATAGGAATGCGGCTGTTAAAGGTGCTCTAAGTGATGTGACTCCTTTTTTAGGCTACAACATTTTTTGTCCCAAACCGCAAACATCTCCTCACTATCTGCTAGCTGCCTGTCCCCTGAACACACTGTAAAAAATGCGGTCTCTGTAGACAGCCCAGGCTCCACAAACAGGTTGGCGCAGTTTGTTTTTGTTGCCATTTGTGGAGCCTGGGCTGAGGAGATGTTTGCTGTATGTGACAAAAAATGTTGTAGACTAAAAAAAAGCGTTGCATCACTTAGAGCACCTTTAATTGAATACGAACAGGTATTCAATAAAATCCTCTTTCAGGAGGTTTGTGATTATCTTTCTGTTAGCCCTCTCTAAGTGTACATTTTAAAGCAGGGGATGAGGTGGAGCTTTTGCTAGTCCTTTTTAAAAAAATAAATAAAAAGTCTCTCCTTTTAATATAGCTTTTTCTGAATCTTTTCAGGGTTTGAGAGGAATGTATACGGTGCTTTTTCAGTCCAAACTGACTACTACAGCTTTTCTGGAGTTAACTCAAAAGTCTTAAACACATCTTGTAAAACAAAAAACTGTCATTTACTTATCCCAATTGGAATATTGCTGATTTCCTTATATGACTAAACCTATTTGTTTTTAAAGAGTTGATTTTTCAATGCAGGTAATTGAAAACCTGAGTTTATGGAAACACAAATCTAGCTAAACAAAAACCTTAGTGCATCAGTTTATGGCATTTTTCTATACAGTATTTTAACACTGGATGAACTTTTTACATGTTATGGGTGTTACTCACAAGAAAATGTGTTTTTGTACACACAAAATGGAGCCCATAAATCACTGCAGCAAGCTGAAGGTGGCAAAGCAAGCAGCATGGCCTAGAAAGGTAGTCATCCCTGTCGGAACCAAGCAGAATCCATCACTGATATGAGAGTCTCGGAGGAGGGATCGGGAGGTGGTATTGAGAGACACAAACACACACACACACACACGCGCACAAACGCGCACAAACAAGGAGCTGCTGCTCTTTCATATTAATTGGTCCATTACAGAGAGTGATGATAGGTTATGCTTGGTTGTCAAAAGCTGTCATATTTGGTGTGACAGCAACACCTCCTGACGCAAGTGATTTAAATAGTCCATTGTGCAGGCCGACTGCTGCCGTACACGGTTTTGTTAATACATGAGCTGGGTCTGGAGGTAGATACACTGATGCATAAAGAAAGATAAGGTAAGAAGAAGCGACAAGGACAGAGATCCTAAAAACCTTTTTTCCACCTTTTTCTATAAAAAATGTTAAGGCTAAAAGTCAATTATCCTGTTGTCAACACTTCTATCATAATCATGACTGTGTAGAAAATAATACTATGGTTTAGATTAACAAGGTTCTTTTAGGTTCTAATAGATAAGATATTTCAGATTGGACCAAAGTGGTGGGCCGACAAAATTACATTACCATCTTTAGAGTCACAATGGTCGGTGTAACGCTTATCAGTTACATTTTCTAAGCACACGGACTTTTGGAAAAACAGAAAAATGGGTACAAATATCAAATCTTTCATTTTTTTCCACCTCGGGCGTAGCTAGGCGGAACGAGGGAGAGAATACCATTGCAGTATTGAATTATTGGAGCCCAGACGCAATTTTGTCCTTTTATCCTCTGAATAAAAACAAAATTGGAAAAACGGTTTAAAGATCCAATTTTTTAATTTGTCAAGGTGGGGGAAAAAAAATTATAAATTGGATATTTGAACCCCTTTTTCTGTTTTTCCAAATGTCCGTTTGTGCTTAGAAAATTGAACTGATAAGCGTTACACTGACCCACAATGCCAGCATGGCTAAAAATGCTCCAAAATGATCATCCAATATCAGCCTCTTGGACACTCCTGAAGTGATCAATAATTAGCAAAGATAAGACACCTAGCATGCATGTAAATGTCATTCTACGGTATGTGTTGTTTGAATAGTGTCATTTGTATGTTTTATATGCAGTGGATGAGTGCTACAATTTACAAGAAAAGGGAGCCAAGATTTAAATTATGAGATTGGAGCTTTAATTGAAACACAATGTCTGGAATTTCTTTTTTTACTTCATGTTTTGACATTTCTAATTAAAAAGGTGTTTTCTGTGTAGTTGTATTTTAAGAAAAATATCAAAGTTTTTTTATTGCACAACTAGAAAAGCTTGGCACTAACTGTGCTAACTAATTGAATGGTATAAAAACCGCTGGCTGCTAGAATGTTTACCATATTATGCTAATCTTAGACTTCGTGTTTGTCTCTCTTTAGGCCCAGCTCAGAGAGCTTCAGCAAGTAGCTGAGGACCTACAGATCAAATTAGAGGAACACAGAAGGAAGAAACATGAGGCCGACCGACTCAAAGAGCAAACAATAAAGGCGCTGAAAGCAGGGGGCAGCAGTAAGTGTCTTGCCACCTTTAACCTGCCATGATTTGGTTTGTGTCCATTCAAAGCAACAAATTTGCTCAATCCACAGAATTGCTTCAGTTTATAGATATAGTTAGGTGATTGTTACAGCTACCACAGGGCATTTCAGCTCAGCTTTAAATTGAACAAAAGTAAATTGACCTTAGCTCCTCAAGCCAGATAGTCAGGATGACAAATGGTAGAATATCAGAAACGGCTGGAAGGGTTAAATACAAATGCCTGTGCCAATGAAATAAATGAGCTAGGACAGGAGTGCTGAGCAATAGCATACTGCTGTCCCGCAGCTCTCCTTTTACGTTCCTCAACCCTTTGGAGAGAAGTTGCTTATGACTCAAAGGAAAATTCCGTTATTGCTCCAAGCACAAGCTAGCTTGGCATTTTAGTGACGTTTAGACTTGCGAATGTGAATGTACAGAAAGTTGTAGGACTGGATAGGAAGTGGGCTCAATCATTTAATGCACTAAAGTCCATAAGGATTCAGAATCATTACGTGTGTGTGTGTGTGGGGGGGGGTGTGGGGGGGGAGGTAGGGAATAGAGATTAGTGGAGGTAAATTAGCTCAAAGTTTTAGATTTTGAGATTGTAGCAGACTCAATATTTACATATTCCCATTTGTAATGACCTGCAAAAACACACATTTAACACTAATGGGAAACTGACACACAATTCATGTAAATTTGTAATTCTACAAGGTTAATTTCTTTTGTCTTTTTAACATATGTTGCTGTTTGAATGAAAAACAAAATGCATCAAAAAACAATTTAGTCAGAATGTCATTTGTCTACTTTTTAAAATCTTTTGCTGTCATGTTTCCCACGTTTCTTCTTCTCTGATGCCATGAAATGCTGGCAATTGATTGTCTGTCTAGTGTCAAACTGGCCCCTTAAGTAAAAGTTTTGATTGCAAAAAAGGTCATTTGACTTTGCGGGTTCCTCTGATCTTGCATCCATCATGCTTCCCACTGTGCGAGCTGACCTTTGCAAGATGTCACAGTCCCTCCATGTTCCTGAGCCTGTCATCCTTTGCTCCCATTACTGCTTATCTTCAGGCCGTAACAACCATCAATTTTCATTTTCGTGGTTGCTTTGGCATGTCTTGTCCATGTTGGCTATCCATCTAGGCTTTTATTATGCAGTTCTAATGACCGTTTGTGTGTGTGTTGGCTTCTGTGTGTTGCAGTTGAAGGGAAGTTCTAATGACCTAAATGCTACTTATCTAGCATTTTTCCTGCACTCTATAAATATGTTCTTCCCCGCTATTTATTGAACATTTAAAAAAAGAAAAACATACAAACATCAACCTTAAGCTACAGAAGACCCATGAGGACAAATAGTGAATTATCCCAATGAAATATAGGAACATCACAACAAAGAAATGAGTGTCTTGTCTTTCCCTTTATGACTTGATAAATAATAATAATAGCCTGTGTCAAAATAGGAATGAAAAGCCAGAAGAACAAGCAGCTGAGCCTGCAAAGTAGAACTTAACAGTCTTTCCCTTTACTGCTGCTGTCGCTCAACCATGTCTCCAGGGCTTCATGCAGAGTAATTTCAAAGTTTTGAAGGGCCAGGTTATTGGTACCCTGCAAGGAAATAGCAGTTTCGCATGGTGCGGTGCTTTTGGAATGATGAAACAATAATTGCAGAACTTGGAGAATCCAAGATATTGGATATAGATATTATTAGAGTATGAGTTGCCCCACTTCATTTAACATGAGAAAATGATATTCCAAGAGTTTCTTTTGTGTACATGCTTTTACAGGACTCTGGACAGGTGCCATATTTAGAAAAAGTGTTTAGGAACTGTAGTGCTAATGTGATACTGTTACACGGTATCAGTACCAGCAAAGTACTTTTTTACGATTTTTATCTGTGATAAGTGCACTGTAAAGACATTTTACCTACTTACTTAGCTTACACAGTCCAACAGATAATGCGCATACTGTAGTGTGTGATTATTATGTTCCCAGGATATTGCACATTGTGTTCACAAAATTAATAGGACCACATTGTTGAGCTGTATCCTGTTGTTCCATTAGCTAGCTCAGTTGTTTACAATTCTGTAACACTTTGCAAAGCATGCTGGGAAATCTGGTTAAATCATTATTGAATGACAAAGACTTTGCTGTGCCCGGCTTGGTCAGAAAAGACACATATCCTGTTTGCTTGTTTTTGGGGGAAAAAAAATCCTTTTTTAATGCCAACCTCAATAAGTTTTGGGTTCATATAGAGGTCTCTTCCTTCTCTGCTGATGTTTATTTGATATGATCCCATCATATAGGGACACATTGTATTTGATGTCCGTTACTCTCTTTAACTGAATATGCAAAGCTACACTGTTTTGGAGTTCACCCACAGTTTGGGTAGAGTGCCTCAAGTTCATCGTTAATCCAGTGGTTGACCTGATTTCTCTTGCAGACCGTCTTGCAAACCACCTCCCTGCTGTTCATGTTTCTAAAGGTACATGAGTGCAGTTAGACACCCTATAGCAAGTGTTTGAAATGGCAGGATGCCAAACCAGTGTAGTTTGTTGTAATCATACCACACACACATTTCCACACTGAACCCCGAAACGTCATCACTGAAGAATTTTTAATTTCAATAATTTATATACTGCACATTTTGTATGAATAAAATCAAATACTTTTCATTATCATTCATGGTCCTATTTATTCATGCATTTCCCCAGCAGTGATAGACCCATACCAGAGCACATGCATGCCATTTTTATTTATGCAGGTACACTATTCCCTTTTAAATAATTTGTATCATTAGCAATTCATAAAACCAAACTGTTGCGCACCTTGTTCTCATCACTTGGTATTGGTAGACTGGGCATAACATTTTGATAAATAATAAGGAAATCACATGGGCATTAATTTGGTATGAGAAGGTTTGGCGCTTGGATTCTCACAGAATAACACAAACTTATTCTATTCCCATACCATACCTTAGCCTGAGGGAGATCATTCGGGTTTTTAAGAGAAGATGATAATTGATTTTGCCATATTAATAAAGTCATTTGACTAATTATTAGTGGAGGCCTAGAGGCATAGAAGTATTTCCCAAGAAAGTGCCAATAACAGAAAAATAATGCCAGTTTTACACCGAGTAGAAACTTGCGATCTGGATATGTTATCTTGGTAATGAAATCTGATTGAAGGCCTTTCAATTTACTCCCACTGTTTTTTTCTGGGATTGTGATCAGATCTAAATATGCAAAGTAGGTTGGTAGAGCTGATGGATTTGTTGAGTGTGGGTATCCTTTGCCTTATTGTAAGACACCTTCAAATGTTTTATATTGGCACTGGAGAGAACTCGTTTCTAACCTGTTTGCCATCTGTTTGGCCACGTCTTTATAAATTGGGGAAATGTGCTGCATGTTTTCATTTTTGCTTGAATAGCGCTGTCCCTCTCCAGTGCTATTAAACAAACATTTCCTCCAGATGTGTTCTGGCTGATCCGATAGCATTTGGATTGCAATGCGTTCTGCGTGCATTCACACCAGCATTACCGTTTATCCTTATCCAGATAAAGATCACATGTTAAAATAGTAGGTGTCGTAGGTTTACAGTAGAACATGTGTATTCTTTGCAGTATGTCCACCTATTCTCTAAAATATACAGCCCTTTTGCTTCTCCGTGCTGTTCGGACACATTTAGGATATAGTACGTTCACCTTGCACATAGCCACTCACTAGCAAGCCTAAACATAGCGTAGGACTCCCTACAATGAGAAATAAATTGGGGACCCCTCAACTACTCAGACATGTACAGTACAGGCCAAAAGTTTGGACACACCTTCTCATTCAATGCGTTTCCATTGTAGATTCTCACTGAAGGCATCAAAACTATGCATGAACACATATGGAATTATGTACTTAACAAAAAAGGTGATCGGAAGGTGAACGGATGGATTCTACATGCCTGGTTCCCACCGTGAAGCATGGAGGAGGAGGTGTGATGGTGTGGGGGTGCTTTGCTGGTGACACTGTTGGGGATTTATTCAAAATTGAAGTCATACTGAACCAGCATGGCTACCACAGCATCCTGCAGCGACATGCCATCCCATCCGGTTTGCGTTTAGTTGGACCATCATTTATTTTATGGCTGTGTAAGGGCTATTTGACCAAGAAAGAGAATGATGGAGTGCTGCACCAGATGACCTGGCCTCCACAGTCACCGGACCTGAACCCAATCGAGATGGTTTGGGGTGAGCTGGACCACAGAGTGAAGGCAAAAGGGCCAACAAGTGCTAAGCATCTCTGGGAACTCCTTCAAGACTGTTGGAAAACCATTTCACGTGACTACCTCTTGAAGCTCATCATGACAATGCCAAGTGTGTGCAAAGCAGTAATCAGAGCAAAGGGTGGCTACTTTGAAGAAACTAGAATATAAGACGTTTTCAGTTATTTCACACTTTTTTGTTAAGTACATAATTCCATATGTAAATGGCCTGTTCTTATATAGCGCTTTTCTAGTCTCAACGACTACTCAAACAGGAACCATTCACCATTCACACACATTCATACACTGTGGCCGAGGCTGCCGTACAAGGTGCCACCTGCTCATCAGATAATCAGTCACACACATTTACACTCCGATGCGCAGTCGGGGTTCAGTGTCTTGCCAAAGGACACTTCGACATGGGACTGCAGGGCCAAGTTTTGATGCCTTCAGGGAGAATCTACAATGTCATGAAAATAAAGGAAATGCATTGAATGAGAAGGTGTGTCCAAACTTTTTTTTAAATTTTTGTGCTATTGTAAACTCTTTTTAAAAAGCGGATAGTAGAGACAAAAGTCAACAAAGTCAGCCAGAGTCAAACTGGGGATATTGCAGTCGTCTTAAAGATCACAGCGCTTTAACCCAGAGACTACCGAGCCCTGTAGCCCTATTATTATTATTATTATTATTATTATTATTTATTTTAATTTTTTTTTTTACTTCGTTTGGTCTACAATTGAGTTCATGATCTGTGTTTTCTATATATACAGAAAACAAGCGGAAAGATGAAATAAGCGGAAAGATGAAATAAGCAAAGGCAAACATTGTGAAAATAAAGTGATAATTAGACACATGATTTTGTCTCATTTATGGTACTGGTCTGTCATACCAGCTGTAGGCTGTTTAAAAAAAAAATGGGGGCAACCTTTTAGAGAGTATAAGGCAGTTGGCTCAGCAACTGCAATCACAACCCTGATGACTTTCTGAACAAATTCAAATTAATAAGTCATTGATTTTTTTACACTGCAGTGTACTTATCATGCTGCAATGTTTTCTGAATGTGACGCAGTATCTGAATCGTTGACGCTGTAAACCGGCACCATCAACGTTAAAACACTTATTTGCAGATTCAATCTTTACATTTACAGTAAATGCTCCTCTCTGTTAAGTAAATGTTCAGTGCAACACCTGCAGCCTTTGAAACCATTTCCATCTCAAATCATGTTTTTCCCTCAGAAAGGGGTAATTTCCTGCCTGGAAATATTGCTTATAGTGTATAAAAGAAAGCAAAATGTGTGTTTTGTTAGCCTTGGAGTGCAGAGCTTACAATACAAAGACAGCTCTGTGTGGATAACACGGTCTGTAGCCTAGGCATAGATCTGCAGTCTCCTGCTGATATGTTCCATTTTCTCTGTTCTCTTTGTGCCTCTCTTATTTTATGAGTATGCTGTGCTATTGCCAGGACAACATGGGTGGATGAGTGATGGTGTCCATTAGTAAACATAGCCCCCTATATGTGCCATCGGCCTAAAGAGCCAATGTCTTGAACCTTCTTTCTCTCTTTTTTTTCGCCCTCCTACTCTCCTCACTTATTTTCCACATTCTTCCCCACTCTTCCTCTTACCTTTTACCACTCTGCCCACCACCCCCACTTCATCTTTTTCATTGTCTGCCTTCCTTCCTCCCTTCTCCATCTATCCTCCTTATGGTTGTTTTTCATAGCTACAGCTCTGCAGTAGAGGGAGGGATGAGACCATTTCTCTTCCTCCTTTGTGCACTCATTTTTTGCGAGACAGAGCGACTAGAAGATGGGTTGAGAATGTTAAACATTAGGTTGGGAATAGAGCGCTGTTCAAACAAAAGAATAGGCCACTAATATGACAGACGCTGTGTGTATTGCAGAAGAATATTAGCAAATCTTGTTTTCCCCCTTGGCTGAGTAAAGTCAACAACGGGTGTGAGGAATCTGGCTTCTCCATAGACATTTGCTGCTTCCAGTCATGTCGTGGGTGACGAGATGTGGTGTACAATCTTGCATCTTTTTAAATTTAAATACAAAAAAGGCATGGTTTTATAAATATGGATTCAAGGTTCATTTTGGCAAGGCTGCATTTATAAACGCGGGTTCCTTTTCTTTCTAACATCCCTACAGCACACACTCAACACAGGCGCTCTACTGTACACTGGAAAAAAATGCTAATTTCACAATTAGCTTTTCTGTAATTAGTACGGAAAGGTAATTGCAGCGGATGTGCAATTAGCATTATGTAAAGTGCTTTTCCCCAGACTTAGGGGCCAATCAGTTTGCCCCTTTACAGTCTCAGTTTTGCGGATGATGTGGGAGATGCTTAGTGCCAAACATAAGAGAACTTCCTCTCCCTCCCGCTCCAATGAATGTGATTCACAAAATGAATCAGTTAGGGTCACATGCTCGCTAGAAAGAGGGTTGAGGAAGTTTGTACGTCTCCTTTTCATCTGCCTGTGAATATGAATGGAGAAGAGGGAAATCACTGTTATACCAGCCGTTACAGCACAAAGCCTCCTGATTGCATTCTGGACTCTGACATGTTTTTTTTCCTACAGGGAAACCAAATGTTCTTTCACAGCGTGACTGACTCATTGCCTGGTTGCCCCCCCGCTCCCCATACTTTTAAATCCAACTCCAGCTTTATCCTTTTCTCTATCCCGGCTGCCTCTCAGTTTGCATTCAGATGGATTAGTGTTGATAAGAGTGTGTGGTGATTAAAGACTAAATCCAACATAGCTTTGTAATAGAAAATGTTTCCCCTTTGTCATCATGACTTATTGTGTTATAACATGAACAGTTAGAATGTCTTAAGACTATCAGGTAATTTCACTTTAACCCAGATACGATTTTTCTTTTTAGGTCTCAGACGTCAAAACCGGACAGTATCCAGTACTTTCAAGCTACTGGACAGCAATAAAGATGGCAGGTAACCTACCTGCTGTTTATTTCATGGCACCATTTTGATGACTCTAGAAAGTATGACACCCCTCCAAAGCCCATGCATGTGTGATGTGTCAGCCTTAAAATGTTAACAAAAACAATAACATTATGTATAAAAACAGTGTTGGCAAAGGTTTTTAGATATAAAGGATCCTTTTTTGATGCCACCACTGATTTTTATACTGAAACAGTTTTCCCTGAGGATTTAACTCTTGCCAGGGTGAAAAGGCGTCTGTCACAGTATTTAGATAGGTATGAAATCCAATAAGAAAGAAATTCTTAAAGCATATTTTCTCTCCGTTTGGGCTTTTCTCATCGTACTGTACGGTTTAAGAAATGTACCAGAGAGGGCTTGAAGGCTGGGGAGTGTAAAAAAAGGAACACGGTTTAAATCTTGCCTAATATTTCAGTGGTACCTTTTTACCACCAAATGATCTACTGTCCTTGAACATCTACTGTGCTTGTCCAACCAAACTGCAGTTTAACCAATGTATACTAAAAATAGCAAGGTTTAGTGAAATAAATATATCGCTTTGGCAGATTTTCTGACATTTAAAGTCTTACGGTAAGAGTGAAGTACAAAATACAAGTTAAAAAGTAGGGCTATCCAAGGATCTTGCAATTCCTAATATTAAGGTATAAATCCTTTTCGATGGCAAACTGCTAATTCATTTAATAGCCACCAGCTAATACCATAAATATGCACAAAACAACTCTCCTTTAGGGCAGGCATTTAGTTTTATAGACAGCACTGTGCATAAAGGTATCTTTATGTAAATAATAAAACCTGTGATTTCTGTCAATGTGGATGAGGGGAAATTAGCATGTCACACATGGGCCAACAAATTCACTATTTATGCTCACTCACTTGTAATTCTTGTTTTCCAAGAATTAAGTTCTCAAGATAAATCCTGCTAATGCAGCAAAGTGAAAGAAAACAACACAAAGATGAGTAAGATAAAGTAGATCCATAACGTCACTGGATTAAAATGATTCATATTTTTGCTCTCATGTTTATTGTAATTTTGTATTGCTAATGCTATAAGATCAATGATTGTTTCTTGAGTACCTTATTCACATCCGTATGTATATGTAGTACACTCATTAGTTCCACCTTAACTTCTGATGCAGTGAAGTCTCATCAGTCTGAGCCGAGTGCACACATCTCATTCCCTGAAACTCCTACACCTTTGTTCTTCAGCAAACTTAAAAAAAAATGTAATTCAATGCCCTATTTGCATTGTTTAATCTTCAAGTCCCAACAGGCCCACGTGTCACGCCCCCCCCCCCCAATCTCCCAGATTCCCCTCAACCACCCAAGCTTAATCACTTGCTGTCGTGAGCAGTGTTTAACCTCTGATAGGTTTAAAGAGAATGGCATTAATTTTGCTTTCAAGCAAGATACTTAAATTTGTTGGTGGCTTGCAGAAAAACAGAGCACGTCATATCCAATGAGCCTGTCCCCTTAATGCTGTTTCTCCACTGCTATCCCCACACTCACGATCCTCACCTTCCCACACCACGCCTGGAAAAAAAATCAATACTGCTTAAGCTAACTGGGCATATTCTCCTGGAAAGGAAGCAGAGCTGGGCATAGTAAACTGAAAGCGCTATAAAACATATGGCTGCATTGAGGACGAAGTGCTTGTGCAGCGATTTTCCAGGGAGCGCTATGTGCCCACTTATGCATTCCTGCGCCCGGATGTTTACCATTATTCAGCCCTTCTGCCCTCCCCCTCCCCCAAAATCCCTTACCCTTCCCTCCCCAGCTCTGCCTCCATCCATCCACTGTATCTGCTCCATCCCAAGCGGTGTCTCCACGGGCTGCGCTTAAACAAACACATTACTAAGCTGAAATATCTGCAAGTGCCGCTTATTTCTATACAGCCATTGTTTCAGTCTGTCAGTCAATGGGATTCGTTGAGCTGGCTATCTTGAGGCAGGACATGTATTGATGCCTATTTGAATAAAGCAGGAGGTGGAGGCTTTGTATATGTATGCTACATCACCATTTTTTCCTGTATGGCTCTGCAGCTCACTCGCCCAAGTGTCAAGCTTGATTTAGTTTCCGTTATGATAAATGCAAAGTCCAAAGTCACTGGTATACCTGATGCTTGCACATTGCCAGGCAATTTGCTGACTTTGAACCGGATTAGCATGCACATTGCAGACTGTCTATCTTGTACAAAAAAGCTCTTGGCTTTGTCCCTATTGACACTTAGCAAAACACTACCCCCTTTTTAATCCACTCGATTGGAATTGCTAATTATCTTTAATGCAGATTCTCAGATAATTGTTCTCTCATTTTTACTGTTAACTAATCTCATTTTTGTGTCTATTTAATCACCAATAATTGCTGCACGACAACATTTTTAAAACTTTTAAATTCACTCTGAAAAAGGAATATGTCAGAAGCTTACACGCTGCTGATTATCATCATAATTGTATTTTAAAACAAATAACTGTAGAAATGTTATTGTTCCTGTGATGTGTGGGTTAGCAGGTTCAGACAAGTTGGTTGCATCTAGAACATGTAGTTAGTAAAGGTTCAGTCTGAAAGTTTCTTCCTCTCAGTTTGTACAATGGGGGAAAAAAATATCCCCCACAAATTGGTCATTTAGGTAGCTTGTGGACTTCCTCACCATTATTTTATCCCAGACCTTCCCAAGCACCACACACAAGTGCAACCCACTGTGCCAGCTGGCAGGCAGTTGGCAGCCCAGTGCAGGATTAACTGGTACCAGTATGCTGCCCTATAAATAGAGTCTACCAACTGCTTCAGGAAATGAACCATGATGGAGCCTCCCAAAGGCCCACAAACAGGTTGTGCTTTTTATCCCCTCCTCTATCAGGATTATATGTGTGTGTGAGAGTGAGTTCCCTAATTTTTATTGCGGTCTCTTTCAGTCAAACCCACTGTAGGTGTGCATTGCAAAGCACCTGCTTTTATGATGCCATGGTCTATGTGTATAATGCCCTCTGTTACTGCGGCCAAAGCCAGTTTTTTTTCCACACAAGATTTTCAGAGCTGCTGCTCTGCAGCTGCTGTGCCAACTTACAATGGAGGGAGCCATTGTTTTTTTCCTGCACTTACCCCGAGCATTGATCCTCTGTAGTAGAACAAGCTATTCGCTTTGTATGTTTGCCTGCACTTCCGCTTTTGATAGACTCTCGGGATTGATCCTGGCTATGCAGTCATTATCTCAGCTCAGTAATGTTAGTTTAGGTGGAACCTCAGAATGAAAGACACCAGCAGGGAAGAGTGGCTTAAGAAAAGATCTAAGTGTTCCAGGATAATAGGTGGTGCTGATTTTGATTGTGTTGTGTGTTGAGATGGGCTAAACTGACTGGCCTAAAGAATGAGCTTACTCAATTCACCCAATGTTCAACTTACCCTCATATCAGTAGAAACACCAGTAATGTTTGTTTGCAGGTTAGCTAGTGCTGCTTTATTCTGTCATCTCTAGAGGATAACAGAAGTACAGACTGGTTCATTGATAACTCGAAACAGGTTGTGCAGCATAATCCATGTTTTGTGAATCCAAAAGATTGTGCTTTGGGTCCAAAAGTACAATATTTATTTTTGTTTTCCTTTCTTGCAAAGCTCAAGTCCCGCTACAGCAAGTCCAGTGGAAATGTTGTGCTGGCCCTCAGGTGCTCTGGAATACATACTTCCTGAACAGGTTGTCGGTGTCGCTTGTAGTGGGAAAGGCACCGACATGTTCATGGAAACCAATCGTATAAAAAAGAAGCCTGTTCCAAAATGTGTTTTAAACTTCGAGGAATACTAAGCACATTTTCTTATTAAATTTGATTAATTTCATTCAACTCATTTTAAGACTGGAACTTTTATTTTGAGATGGCTTTTTATTTTTTTAAGTTGACTTGAATTGACAAACGTGTTGCTTTTTGTATTCATTTTAATGTAGGAGGACATTTAGTCATTGTACCAAAATACTAAGACTAACCCACTGCTGTTATGTCTTTTTTTTTCAACACAACAGTATAACAGTGGATGAAGTCCAGGCAAAAGTGGCACTCGTCCATGATGAAGAGCAGGTTCTCTCTGAGGATGAAGCAGTGGTAAGTTGTCTTTCACTCATGCAGTTTATACTACAATGCTGGTAGGTATTAGGGGTGGGGGAAAAAATCGATACAGTATAGTATCGCGATATTTTTCGTGGCAATACTGTATCGATACACAGACGCCAAGTATCAATCTTTTATGATATATGTGTTGGTCAGTCTGTCTGCTTGACAATCCCATTTTGCAGAAAGACAATTGAAGTGAGATGAACAAACTCAAAACTGAAATTTTATCTTTTTCGATAAAACAGATGTTGACAACATTTTCCTTTGGGGACATTTTGAAGTTGGAAAAAAAGTAAAACATTGCAATATATCGCAGAATATTGCAATATGTTTAAAATCGCAATAATATTGTATCGTGACATAAGTATCGTGATGATATCGTATCGTGAGGCCTCTGGTGATTCCCACCCCTAGTAGGTATAGTGAGGTCTGGAGGCCACCAAGTTGCCTTCACTTATGTTATGTAATTAGACCTGAATCCATGTCCTGTCAGACCTTAAGGTACTTAGATTCCCTAACAAAAACAACAAAAAAGTGTCTAGCAAGGTATTTGTAATATATAGTACATCATCTAAATATATAGTATACAGCATGTCCACTTTTGTATTGTTGGAGATATCCTTTAAAGGATAAGGGTGGCGTTAATTCTATATTTTCCATGTCGTCAATACATCCTATGGAAAGACCAACCTAACCCTAATTAAATATGTACTGTATATACAGTTAGGGCTGTAGAAAGCATCAACTTAGCACGCTAACGCTACACTGTACCTTGAGCTGATCTCTGTCATTCAAACAATTCTGAGTTGAAGTTGAACTTTTACAGCCATTTTAATAAAATGAAGGGTTTTGTTTGGGCTCGAGTCCATACATGCAGTTAATGGATACAGGCACACAGAACTGAAGGCTCGGTTGGCAACGAGCTAGCTCTGATTAGCGGTTAGCTCCGGTTAGCTACGTTATAAAGATATGGGTGGAGGAGCTGCCACTGAGAGGGGTAACAATCAGACTGATAAATGACGGTTCGGGGAGCTTTCACAGCAGCGTGGCCGCGGGGTTTCAACGGTTTTATTAGTACAGTTAATCCCACGGCAAGACCAGCAGCAGCTAACGTAACGATAGCCTCTCTGAGCTAGTGCAGTGTTGACGGTGTTGGCACGCAACTTCACGAGGGGGAGGGGCTGGAGGCAGCTCCTCTCTGTGCACTGTAAAAAAAAAAAATATATATATATATATATATATATATATATGTATATATGTGTGTGTATGTATGTATATGTGTGTGTGTGTGTGTGTGTGTGTGTATGTATATGTGTGTGTGTATGTGTGTATATATATATATATATATATATATATATATATGTGTGTATGTATGTGTGTGTATGTATGTATGTATATGTGTATGTATGTATGTATATGTGTATGTATATATGTATATGTGTATGTATGTATATATATATATATATATGTGTATGTATATATATGTGTGTATATATATATATGTGTGTGTATGTATATGTATGTGTATATGTGTATATATATATATATATATATATATATATATATATATATATATATATATATATATGTATGTATGTGTTTTTACTTATTTAACTGTCTAGTGTGTAATTGTGTGTTTTTCATACTATACAATGATTTATTGTTTGTCTTTGTTGAATAATACAAAGAAGACAAAGAGCTTAAAAAAATAATCGAATATCGAATCGCAATCGCAATATTTGGGGAAAAAATCACAATTAGATTATTTTCAAAAATCGTTCAGCCCTATATACAGTACAGGCCAAAAGTTTGGACACACCTTCTCATTCAATGCGTTTTCTTTATTTTCATGACTATTTACATTGTAGATTCTCACTGAAGGCATCAAAACTATGAATGAACACATAAACCCTTGGTGTTCTCTCAATGAGCTTCATGAGATAGTCACCTGAAATGGTTTTCACTTCACAGGTGTGCCTTGTCAGGGTTAATTAGTGGAATTTTTTCTCTTATTAATGGGGTTGGGACTGTCAGTTGTGTTGTGCAGAAGTCAGGTTGATACACAGCCGACAGCCCTATTGGACAACTGTTAGAACTCATATTATGGCAAGAACCAATCAGCTAAGTAAAGAGAAACGAGTGGCCATCATTACTTTAACAAATGAAGGTCAGTCAGTCCGGAAAATTGAGAAAACTTTGAATGTGTCCCCAAGTGCAGTCGCAAAAACCATCAAGCGCTACAACGAAACTGGCTCACATGAGGACCGCCCCAGGAAAGGAAGACCAAGACTCTCCTCTGCTGCTGAGGATAAATTCATCCAAGTCACCAGCATCAGAAATCGCAAGTTAATTCAATTTTCAATTCAATTTTATTTATAGTATCAAATCATAACAAAAGTTATCTCGAGACACTTTACAGATAGAGTAGGTCTAGACCACAGTCTATAAATTCCAAAACCCCAACAATTACAGTAATTCCCTCAAGAGCAAGCATTAGCAGTGGCTATTGCGACAGTGGCAAGAAAAAACTCCCTTTTAGGAAGAAACCTCGGCAGACCCAGACTATTGGTAGGCGGTGTCTGACGGGCCGGTTGGGGGCGTGATGAACAGTGGTGATAATAGTCACATTAGAAGTCACAGTGACTGCCCAGAGCTAGATTAGTAACAAGCATTTCTGGGACAGGATGCATACAAAAGTAACAAGTAGAGATGAGAGAGCAGCTCAGTGTGTCTTAGGGAGGAACAGCCTCCCCGGCAGTCTAGAATTGTAATAGCATAACTTAAGAGAGGCAGGTTAAAGAGAGGTGCCTGGTCGGGCTAGAATTCTCCCCAACCGGATCGGGCTGTACTGGCCTGCCTCCCTCTACTCTCGCTAGATTATTAATTATACAGTATAAAACTGATGACTACGAGGAGAAGCAGTGGGCCGGGTTAGGTGGACGCTTCAACTCCTCGTTCCCTAACTATAAGCTTTATCAAAGAGGAGGGTTTTCAGTTTACTCTTAAATGTGGTGATGGTGTCTGCTCCTCGAACCCAGACTGGGAGCTGGTTCCACAATATTGGAGCCTGATAGCTGAAGGCCCTGGCCCCCAGTCTACTTCCAGAGACTCTAGGAACCATAAGTAGCCCCGCATTCCGGGAGCGCAGTGCTCTAGTGGGACAATAAGGTACTATGAGCTCTTCTAAGTATGATGGTGCTTGACCATTTAGAGCTTTGTAAGTCAGGAGGAGGATTTTAAATTTGATCCTAGATTTCACTGGAAGCCAATGCAGAGAAGCTAATACAGGAGAAATATGATCTCTTCTCTTAGTTCTCGTCAGAACACGTGCTGCAGCATTCTGGATCAGTTGGAGAGTCTTAAGGGACTTATTTGGGCAACCTGATAATAAGGAATTGCAGTAATCTAGTCTAGAAGTAACGAATGCATGGACTAGTTTTTCAGCATCGTTTTGAGACAGGATATTCCTAATTTTGGCAATGTTACGAAGATGGAAAGAGGCTATTCTTGAGGTTTGTTTTAAGTGGGCGTTGAAGGATATATCCTGATCAAAAATAACTCCTAGATTTCTGACAGCAGTGCTGGAGGCCAGGGTAATACCATCCAGAGTAACTATATATTTCGAAAACGAAGTTCGGCGGTGCGTTGGTCTTATCACAATAACTTCAGTTTTGTCTGAGTTTAACATCAGGAAATTGTGGGTCATCCAGGATTTTATATTCTCAATACACGTTTGAAGTCTTGCTAACTGACCACTTTCATCTGGCTTAATTGACGGATATAATTGGGTATCGTCTGCGTAACAGTGATAATTAATTGAGTGTTTCCTAATAATATTACCTAGAGGAAGCATATATAAGGAAAATAGAATTGGTCCAAGCACTGAGCCTTGAGGAATGCCATGGCTAACTTTAGCGTGCTTGGAGGGTTTATCATTAACATTAACAAATTGGGATCGTTCAGAGAAATAGGACTTAAACCAGCTTAGTGCGATTCCTTTAATGCCAACTAAGTGTTCCAGTCTCTGTAACAGGATGGTATGGTCAATAGTGTCAAATGCAGCACTAAGATCTAGTAGAACAAGAATGGAGACAAATCCTTTGTCTGCAGCAGTTAGAAGGTCGTTAGTAATTTTCACCAGTGCCGTCTCTGTGCTATGATTCTTTCTAAATCCTGATTGAAAATCATCAAATAGACTGTTGCTATGTAGAAAATCACATAACTGATTAGCAACCACCTTCTCAAGGATCTTGGATAGAAAGGGAAGGTTAGATATAGGTCTATAGTTTGCTAAGACCTCAGGATCTAGGGTGGGTTTTTTCAGAAGAGGTTTTATCACAGCAATTTTAAATGACTGCGGTACATAACCTGTTAGTAAGGACATATTGATCATATCTAGTAATGAAGTGTTTACCACGGGTAACGCTTCTTTGAGTAGCCTCGTTGGGATGGGGTCTAAGAGACAGGTAGATGGCTTAGCTGAGGATATCTTTAACGTTAATTGTTGAAGGTTTATAGGATAAAAGCAGTCTAAGTATATGTCGGGACTCGTCGTTCTTTCTGGCGGTCCTGCATTTAAAGATGAACTGTTGGTAGTTAAGGGCAAAAGATGATGAATTTTATCTCTAATTGTTATAATTTTATCATTAAAGAAGCTCATGAAGTCATCACTACTCAGAGCTAGAGGAATAGATGGCTCAGTTGAGCTGTGACTATCTGTCAGCCTGGCTACAGTGCTGAAAAGAAACCTTGGGTTGTTCTTGTTTTCTTCTGTTAATGATGAGTAATAGTCTGATCTGGCTTTTCTTAGGGCCTTCCTATAGGTTTTGAGACTTTCTTGCCTTTCCAAACGGGATTCTTCCACTTTGGTGGAGCGCCACTTACTTTCGAGGTTTCGTGAGATTTGTTTTAATTTGCGAGTTTGGGAGTTATACCAAGGAGCTATTTTCCTTTGCTTTATCGTCTTCTTTGTGAGAGGAGCGACAGAGTCTAAGGTCTAAGTTGTAGCACCGTCTACAAATGTATCAATTTGAGAGGGACTGAGGTTAACATAGAGGTCCTCTGTTATGTTAAGGCACGACATAGACTGGAATGCTGTAGGAATACTTTCCTTAAATTTAGCTATAGCACTGTCAGATAGGCATCTAGTGTAGAAGCTGTTATCTGGTTTAGTATGGTCAGGTAGCAAGAATTCAAAAGTAATTAAAAAATGATCTGATAATACCAGATTCTGCGGAAATATTATTAAATCCTCAATTTCAATACCATATGCCAGCACAAGGTCGAAGGTCGAGGTGTGGTTAAAACAGTGCGTCGCCTTGTGCACACTCTGACTGAAACCGATTGAATCCAGTAATGAGTTGAAAGCAGTAGTAAGGCTATTGCTGTCAACGTCCACATGGATATTAAAATCACCTACAATAAGTACTTTGTCTGATTTAAGGACTACACATGATAAAAACTCTGAGAATTCAGATAAAAATTCAGAATACGGACCTGGAGCTTGGTAGACAACAACAAATATAATTGGCTGTTCTGATTTCCGTGTTGGATGTTGAAGATTAAGAACAAGGCTTTCGAAAGAGTTATAATTTAGTTTGGGTTTAGGGTTAATTAACAGGCTTGAATCAAATATGGCTGCAACTCCCCCTCCTCGGCCTGAGCCTCTAGGAATTTGACTGTTAATATGACTGGGAGGGGTGGCTTCATTTAGACTAACATATTCTTCATGGCCCAGCCAGGTTTCAGTAAGACAGAATAGATCAATTTGATTATCAGATATCAATTCATTTACTAGTACTGCTTTAGAAGACAAAGATCTGATATTTAGTAATCCACATCTAATTTTCCTATCCTTTTCTATCATCATTGCAGTGGTAGTTTTAATTCCAATTAGGTTGTTAAGTATTGCCCCTCTATTCACCACTTTGTGTGGTCTGTTGTTGATTATAATTGGAATAGTACTAGTACTACATGTTACTGGAATAGTACAAGTACTACACGTTACTGGAATAATACTAGTACTACATGTTATCCTACAGAAAACATTTTCAGATTCATCCACTTGTATAGTGCTATAAAGGTCCAATATGTAATATTTGTACTGTAATAAATCCAAAAATGACACCAATGCCTCATCAGATATTAAGGAAACATGTTAAACTGAAATACTATCTTTTCTGACAACAATGCTAATGTCAGTATTTTTTCTTTTTGAAATTTACATTCCGTGACGGAATTTATGTTTATGTTTTGATCTGTGTGTCGTTATCAACGGCCCAGTTTGACAGGCAGGCCGGGTAGCCAGATATACCTGTAAAAACGTAAACCCAGCACGCTACAGCTGTAACGGTAGTACAGCCATGAAAGCAGCAAACAAACGAACAGGATCAACGGAGATAGATTTCTACATGACATAAAAAAAGAAAACAGCATGTTTTAACAGTTGCGTGACCAGAGACGTACAGTAACAACCCCCTGGTAAATATTGGAGATGTATTTGAAAGATGGAGACAGCTTAGATCCCAAAAGGACGCAGAGTTGGCTTATTTTCTCCTGAACAGGTAAGCATTAGCTTCAGGCTAATTTATCACAGCTACTAGGGATGGGCATTTTTTGTCATTTCAACATTTGTGTACTCACATTGAATTATATAGCTAGAGTACCCGAGTTGGTTACTCGCAAAAACAATTGAGACAGCCAGTAAAGTGATCCCGACTGGTCCTGGCTTATGCCGCCATGCTAACCCTGCTAACTGTTAATGTTACCGGGAGGACCAGGCATGCAGCCCATGGCTGTTTACAACGTGTAGTTTAGCGGCTGGAGCCGACAACGGTGAGTGATTTTAAGCCACAAGAGGGGGGCTGTAAATCGGAAAGAGAGGACTGTGAGTTTGCAGTGTGTTTAGCGATTGTTGCCATAATTCTAAGCCAATGAAGTGTGTTCCGTCGGCAAGTTAGTGGTATTTTTAGCGTATTGTAATTCTAAGCCGAGGAAGTGTGCCTGACTGGCGTGTGGAGAGGACACTCAGGTTGTTGTGTTTTTAGCGGTTCATACTGTCATTTTAAGCCAAAAAAGTGTCTGTCAGTTGGTTACACAGCTCAGCGTGAGCACGGGCTTTTATGACTGTCAATATAGCCAGCATCTACCGTTAGCTACTCCGCTGTGCTGTGGAGTAATGTCTGGCTATGTGAGAAAAGCGTCTAGCAACATTGTTGTGAATGCTGCGGTCTCAGCCTGGCCACCCCCCTGAACTTCGAGTCTGGGCAGGAGGGGGCGGGGGAGACGACTCTCCAGTATTTTGAATTGGTAGTGCAGTAACAATTTTAACCGCTAGCTGCCAGTATTACATACAATATTACATATTGCACCAACAGCAGCTCAGACACAGAGTTCTAGCAGCAGACACATCTCTAGAACAACTGTTAAGAGGAGACTGCGCAAATCAGGCCTTCATGGTCAAGTAGCTGCTAGGAAACCACTGCTAAGGAGAGGCAACAAGCAGAAGAGATTTGTTTGGGCCAAGAAACACAAGGAATGGACATTAGAACCAGTGGAAATCTGTGCTTTGGTCTGATGAGTCCAAATTTGAGATCTTTGGTTCCAACTGCTGTGTCTTTGTGCGACGCAGAAAAGGTGAATGGATGGATTCTACATGCCTGGTTCCCACCGTGAAGCATGGAGGAGGAGGTGTGATGGTGTGGGGGTGCTTTGCTGGTGACACTATTGGGGATTTATTCAAAATTGAAGGCATACTGAACAAGCATGGCTACCACAGCATCCTGCAGCGACATGCCATCCCATCCGGTTTGCGTTTAGTTGGACCATCATTTATTTTTCAACAGGACAATGACCCCAAACACACCTCCAGGCTGTGTAAGGGCTATGTGACCAAGAAGGAGAGTGATGGAGTGCTGCACCAGATGACCTGGCCTCCACAGTCACCGGACCTGAACCCAATCAAGATGGTTTGGGGTGAGCTGGACCGCAGAGTGAAGGAAAAAGGGCCAACAAGTGCTAAGCATCTGTGGGAACTCCTTCAAGACTGTTTTCCATTTTCAACCATTTCAGGTGACTACCTCTTGAAGCTCATCAAGAGAATACCAAGAGTGTTCAAAGCAGTAATCCGAGCAAAGGGTGGCTACTTTGAAGAAACTAGAATATAAGACGTGTTTTCAGTTATTTCACACTTTTTTGTTAAGTATATCATTCCACATGAGTTCATTCATAGATTTGATGCCTTCAGTGAGAATCCACAATGTAAATAGTCATGAAAATAAAGGAAATGCATTGAATGAGAAGGTGTGTCCAAACTTTTGGCCTGTACTGTATGCATGTATACAATGACTAAGTCATTTCCTAAAACAACTGAATACTGTAGATCTTCGCAAACATTACTCAAACAGGAGTAAATAGTGCATTTGTTGGGAACTATTTGCGCATAAATACACAGTCGGTGCACAAGTGAGTATTTACAGCACTGGTGTATGTGAGATTAAATCAAAAGTACAAGCTCACTATTGCACGCCGCCATTATCATTTATACATACACCATATCAGATCTGTGTCTAATATAAATGCTTTAAGATATCCAATTTTAGCCATATAGTCGAGTCGTGTAGTTTAGCATTTTTCAGATTTGCCAAACAGCAAGCTGATACACATCTTCATCCTCTTTTGCTATCTCTGTGGTTTTTATATCTTGCTTAGGTTGACTGTATGTCTGTTGGGGTTGTTGTTTTCTCCACACGTACAACAGGGTCCCTTCCAAATTCATTTGAATTCTGAACAGGATGAGGACAGTTTTCCAACAGTGATTTTCCCTTAAGCTGCAATGTGTGAGAATGCGGCTGTCGGTTTCACTTTAAACTTGTTGAGCTTCCCTCTCACCAGGCAGCAGATATCAAAATCTCTGGCTGTAAACAAAATGGCTAGAGCTCAATTTTTCCTCTTCTGCTCCCTGTTCCTTTTTCTACTATAAATGGCAATTGGTATACACAATCATACACTCCTGCACGCTGCTGGGTTCTCCTACTGCAGGGCAGGAAAGTTTAACTTGTGAGTAGGTTGTCACATTGCTGAAAATGTGTTTACGGTGATGTTCAAATTTTTCACAAATTAAGTTTGCTGTATTTATGGTTAGAGGTAGAAATGTCCTCCACTATGTTGGGGGTGACAATGTGTATCTTGCATTGGTGTGCTAATTTTAGCTGCTGTAAAATGTCTAACTAGAGAAATTGTTTGGATGTTGTGCTGTTAGTATAGAACAGAAAAAAAGCTAAGCAGCACCAAAGCTGTAACCACATGAAAGACTGCCGGATGGGAAAAATCAGTGCTCATTTGTTATTTCTGCTGGCTAACTGGGAGGCATTCATAATGAATTCAACTGCACCTGAAGAGGATGAATCCGTATGAATATGCATGAATATGAAAATGTGTACTTAACTGCAACCACAACAAACGGTGATCAAGCTGGGCAAATTCAACAGGGTGCCATTGACAGTAGTTAACAGGCAATTTACATTAGAAGTGACAAGCGGCCCTGTGTTAGCACTTTAATCAAGGTCCAAGGGCAGTAACAGTTGTACTATACGAGAAGTTAATTCAGTGTACTGGGAGGTATTTAGAGAAACGATTTTGCTCTAAGACCATTTTTTATTCTTTGGCATTTCTATCATAGAAATACATTTTCTGCCGACTTTAACATTGCAATTACATTGCTGTACAGCCAGTTCATACCCTGAATATGTGTAAATCCTTTCACATTGATGAATAACACAGTTGTTGAGAGAATGCAATATTGCTGGGTCTTCATGCTGTACTCTTTTATATGTATGTGGACAGGAAAGGAAAACAATTGCTCAGTTGTAATATCTGAAGACCTTGATTACTTTTCTTCTGATGCTCAGGGTTTGGGCCATATATTATTTTTTGCACGCTTATTCAATTTGTGTCATTTTCACACCTTTTTATTGGTTTCCCCCTTCTCTTCCCTTTCTCTTAAGAAGCTTTGGCCTCCAAAGAAAATTTAGTTTCCACTTCAGCAGCCCAGATAATTCAAGAACAGAGAGGATTTTCCGGAGAACAATTTGATGATCAAAGGAGGCACTCCACTCGGGAGGGAAAAGGGATATTTTGATGCGGTGCTCCCTCAGTATTCTATCATTATGTTATAGCCCTCTATTCCTGGAGAAACCACTGTTAATGTAGATTCAAATTCACTCGCTTTTGGCAGGTAATCATAGGTATCCAAGAAGAATGTCTTGTCATTGTCAAAAATTAATTCTCTTTTTAAATAGTCTTTTTTAAACACATGTTAAACACAGCATAGAGACTTAAGCAGATATCATGTCAATACTGAAAACTGAAACATTTGCACTAAATCAGCTTTTAGCTAGTTCTCGCAAAGAGAGGACTCTCTTCTCTTTTGGCATTACCCATAGGACAATACATTCTCAGAAGTATTGATGTGTGACCAAGCTTGGACTGCAGCTATGTGCTGGTGAACAGAGCTGGAGGAAATTGCCTTCTCTCAAGAAATGGGCATTTGTGCAGAGGTGAAATTCACTTATCCATCTACTAACCACCAGCCTCCCCTCAAAGCCCCTTACTCAGTCTACCAGAAACACAGAGAGATTAAGAATATAGAATGTTATTCTTTCTCTTTTGAACAGGAAAGCGGAATAAATCCCCTGATTTAAAACAAAAGCAAAAAAACATTTGGTGTTCAAATACCTTTTGGTGGTGATAACAAGAGAGTAAAGTTTTTTTTAAAGTGTATAGATGAAAAACATTGCTGTAGATACATGAAAGCTTTGGAATTCCCCAAAACAGCTTGCTAGTGAGTGTGGAAATCTTGGTTGTTTCATAGTTTAATCATATTAGCTATACCACAGGGGTTCCTATATACAGTAGAAGAGAGCTGTCAATTAGTTGGAGCTCTTGACTATGTCACATGATCTTTACCAGCAGGAGTTGGCCCAGATGTCATTTCTATTTATTTCCTCTGAGCATTGTAAGGAGATTCACTTGAAGTACTTTAAACAAAACAAAAATTGTTATCATAAATACAGATAACCTACAGTAACTAGTGCTAAAACAATTCATTTTCATTGTCAAAAATGTACAACCATTTTCATAATCAAGTAGGAGTTTTTAAGGTTCCATATTGTAAAAAGTGAGATTTCAATGTGTTTATTGATTATAAAGCAGGTTGAGGTGCATGCTATATAAATAGGTATAAGATACAGTAAGTATCAAAACCCTCAATCCACAGAGAAATGCACACAGCCCATATTCAGACACTGTGCCCTTAAATGAGCCGTCAGGACTGCCGTACGTTTGTGACAACTATACTATGCAGGCTACAGGTAGAGAATGCCGTTACAGTCATTCCCCAGCTGCAATAATGGTGCAGAGATGCCCGAGAGTGCAGATGCGCAAGACCCGGAAGTGTTGACCAATCAGAGCAGACTGGGCTTTTTCTGGAGTGGGGACTTAAACGCTAAAACTCAGCATTTTACACAGGGGGTGAATACAGGTATATTCAGACAGACAGTATGATAAAAATAATTTTACATTATAAACATTAGAGCATGTAAAAAATGTTCTAGTAAAACTGTTGGTTAAACAATACAAGTTGTATGAAGATGTCACCTTGGGCACTGGAAAATTGTGATGTTATAGACCACAATTAACTGAATAGTTATGTTTAAATACTTCCCATAACATGATTACAGTTATGAACAGCAAAATCCTTTCCTATACCATTTATCAATCATACATCGTTCTGTCATAGTGACAGATTGACAGCATCCCACAAAGCTAGAAAGCACCTGCAAAGCAAGCCGGCCTGACATGACTTCACCTTTCTATCTTGGCAACAACACTGAGCTCTTTTGATGTTCACAACACAGAAAACAAACACTGGGTTCCCCTCCCACCCCTAGACACTACCAACCAAGGTCAGCCACTCGGCCCGGCTCTTCACACCATCTGTTTGGGGCTGGTTGACACTTAGCCTTAGCCAACACTGAAATCTCACTTCAGAGGGGGGCCCTGCATATTTGCATTCTGTTTTTGTATTGTTTATCAATAGGGCATATTTCAGCTATTTTTCATCTCAATGGAAAGAATTAAGATCTTGACGGAATGTGCAAGATGTTAGTGAAGAGAGACATTTAGTGATGCATATTGAATCAGTGTATAGGCTTTTAAAATGTGCTAAAAACAGTATAATGGCTTTTGACTTCTTATACAATGCTCCACATAAACTGTTCATTACATATGGAGTCCAGATATAACCATGACTGCAATTGTTGCACATTTAATCAACCCAAAAGACTGTTGTAATTCAAATTACAGCCACAGCCACAGGAAGGCAGGCATTACAGTACATACTGTTTTGATGATGTCTCGCCAGCCTCCAGAAGGGGGCAGCAGGCCTCTAAACTGAGCACGGGCTAATGGAAAAATGGAAAGTCACATTCACAGGTCATTTAATCTCTTTGTTTTGTCATGGGCTGGGCCTCTGGTGCTGTTTTCCTGCCTCGCTCTCTCAAAAAAAGAGTGAGATCCCTCCTGTTCAGAAATGAACAATTCTCATCTGCTTCCAAGAATTAGCTTTTTCATGCATTTGTAGGGAGGTTTCGTAAGCTTGCAATGATTCTAGGATTTGATGTGTCTTTTATGATGAGAGTTTTGGTTCTGGATGGGACTACAAGAGCAGTTTTCTTTTACGGTCTGTATTTAACTTTCTGAAATGCCTTTATTTGGAGCAGTGTATGCTTTTACGTCACCGAGAGTAACCTAGAAGTTTGATATCTGCAGACCTAAGCTGTACTTACAGTAGCATTCCAGTCTTACTGAACTGACTGTATGGATGTAGGCCATGATGTTACTTAACAGTGTATGCACAGGCTTGCCATACCACGCTGTGTTTGCTTGTGGATGACACAGTAGTAAAGTTAAGCCATACACAGCTTACACTGTATGATCTCAGTAATTTAGATGGTAGAATTAGGTATGTGCAGGCGAGCAGAATCATAGTATTAAACACTGGCAGCCATATACAGGTTTTGCATATCCGCTTCTGTATTCCAACAAGATTATAGTCTTGTGTTAAAAACCTGCTGGGTATATGAGGCTGGCTATGCTGAAGGGGAAAAAAGGGGTGGTCTGCACCTTTCCCCCCTCAGTACCATTCATCACCCCCCATCACACTCGTCATGTTTTTGCTCCCCAGCTGGAGTGCTTTCAAGCTATATAATGCGAAATGACAGGCTGAAACCAGAGGTGGAGTGATATGCGGTTTGTAGAGCTGAGGTAGAGAAAACTGACCTGCTAAAAAACGCTGTAAGGTGTCATGTTCTTTTGAGATGGGAGGACAGTGAGGGGAGGCGGAGGAGGGGTACAACTAATGATTTGGGTGGTAACTGTGAAAGACTTTTTTTTTTAATTTATTTATTTGTTTCAGGCTGCACACGTGACATTCCTCAATCTATTGTCTTGCCCTCTTCATCTGCACCTCCGCAATCGTCTTTATGTAAATGCCGTGATTGGATGCACACAGGTAATGGAACCAGTGGGAGGTCAAAGGTAAGAGAGGGAAGCAAAGTGAAGAGGCATCGTTTTATGCTGCTCCAACAAGTCCTTAAAAAAAAGGTTTAATATCAAGAAGTGTCTTGTCTTCTATCTGTCTGTATCTCTTCTATCTATCTGTGTGTATCTGTTTACCTACTCTGTTTATCCGTCACCTTTTTCTTTACTTAAATTCTGTTTACGGCTTCTTTCTTGACAAAATGTTGTTTTTCCACAAGCATCCCCCGAAGTATTGAAAATAATGGAGAAAAAAGTGAGATGTATAAAAAATACAACACTGTTAAGACTTAAGAAAGTTCAATCACAAAGCTGTGTTTGTACCGCTTTGACTCCATCGCTAAAAATCATCGTCTTACAAGCTGTAGTGACAAACCAACCTTAAAGCAAGCTCAAGGCAATCGTTTGTATTCTTATCAGCTTTAACCACTTGACAAATACTATTGATGTTGCACCTGTGTAACTGCAGCTCCCAAGAACAGGTTACACACTGTGCAATGAGCAACGTCCACGGAGAATAGACATTGGTTTCCTCTGGTACAATCTATGCTAGTGCTTCCCAGGTGAATGCACTGATCAGGGATCTTGTACAGTATCTCAAGAACAGAAAGGATGTGTTGGCATTGGGAGCAGTCTCTAAATACCCCATTGACTTTTCTGGAACATTTTAGAGGGATTATTCCTTAAATTATGCTAATGACAGAAAGTAGATAATTGTCTTATTTTATGTACATTCATATCTTTTTACAGTATAGTTGGGGTGGGTGGTGAAGTTAAAGTCAGTTTCACAATGTTAAAGTCGTAATCCTGAAGATTTCAGTTCTGGTTAATTTGGTGACACCTGTGGTTACTTGTGGTAACAACAAATGCAATTTGATACAAACACTCAAGCAGCTCAACTTTGTCAGAAATACAACAGAGGAGCAACTGTGCAGCTCAACTAAACAAACTTGTGTTGTTTAAATAAAGAAGTCAGTCAAAATAATTGCAACTTCAATCTGATCTGAAAAATGTCAACCATGAATTATATCAAAAACTGGGTTTGTTTCATGAGCATTTAAGGATTATAACTTAAAAAAGAAAAGAGTACATTATATATCAAAAAGGGGAAACATTCTATGGAATATAACTTTAAAGGAAAATATTGGTATTTTTCAAGATTTTATCTTCCTAATTGTGGCTGTTCTGGCTATGTGTCATACTAGCTTTGCACCTATCTCCTTTGCTGTACAGTGGTGTGAAAAAGTGTTTGCCCCCTTCCTCATTTCCTGTTCCTTTGCATGTTTGTCACACTTAAGTGTTTCGGAACATCAAACCAATTTAAACAATAGTCAAGGACAACACAAGTAAACACAAAATGCAATTTGTAAATGAAGGTGTTTATCATTAAAGGTGAAAAAAAATCCAAACCATCATGGCCCTGTGTGAAAAAGTGATTGCCCCCTAAACCTAATAACTGGTTGGGCCACCCTTAGCAGCAACAACTGCAACCAAGCGTTTGCGATAACGTGCAATGAGGCTTTTACAGCGTCCTGGAGGAATTTTGGCCCACTCATCTTTGCAGAATTGTCCTAATTCAGTTACATTAGAGGGTTTTCGAGCATGAACGGCCTTTTTAAGGTCATACCACAACATCTCAATAGGATTCAGGTCAGGACTTTGGCTAGGCCACTCCAAGGTCTTCATTTTGTTTTTTCTTCAGCCATTCGGTGGTGGACTTGCTGGTGTGTTTAGGATCATTGTCCTGCTGCAGAACCCAAGTTCGTTTCAGCTTGAGTACACGAACAGATGGTCGGACATTCTCCTTCAGGATCTCTTGGTAGACAGCAGAATTCATAGTTCCTTTTATCACGGCAAGTCTTCCAGGTCCTGAAGCAGCAAAACAGCCCCAGACCATCACACTGCCACCACCATATTTTACAGTTGGTATAATGTTCTTTTTATGAAATGCAGTGTTCCTTCTACGCCAGATATACTTGGACACACACCTTCCAAAGAGTTCCACTTTTGTCTCATCGGTCCACAGAATGTTGTCCCAAAAGTCTTGGGGATCATCAAGATGTGTTCTGGAGAAATTGAGACGAGCTTTGATGTTCTTTTTGCTCAGCAGTGGTTTTCTCCTTGGAACTCTGCCATGCAGGCCATTTTTGCCCAGTCTTTTCCTGATGGTGGAGGCATGAACGCTGACCTTAACTGAGGCAAGTGAGGCCTGCAGTTCTTTGGACGTTGTTGTGGGGTCTTTTGTGACCTCTTGGATGAGTCGTCGCTGCGCTCTTGGGGTAATTTTGGGCGGCCGGCCACTCCTGGGAAGGTTCACCACTGTTCCATGTCTTCGCCATTTGTGGATAATGGCTCTCACTGTGGTTCGCTGGATTCCCAAAGCTTTGGAAATGGCTTTATAACCCTTTCCAGACTGATAGATCTCAATTACTTTCTTTCTCAATTGTTCCTGAATTTCTTTGGGTCTCGGCATGATGTGTAGCTTTTAAGGATCTTCTGGTGGACCTTACTGTGTCAAGCAGCTCCTATTTAAGTGATGCCTTGATTGTGAACAGGTGTGGCAATAATCAGGCCTGGGTGTGGCTAGAGAAATTGAACTCAGGTGTGGACAACCACAGTTATAGTATGTTTTAACAAGGGGGGCAATCACTTTTTCACACAGGGCCATGATGGTTTGGATTTTTTTTCTCCTTTAATAATAAACACCTTCATTTACAAATTGCATTTTGTGTTTACTTGTGTTGTCCTTGACTTTTGTTTAAATTGGTTTGATGTTCCGAAACACTTAAGTGTGACAAACATGCAAAGGAACAGGAAATGAGGAAGGGGGCAAACACTTTTTCACACCACTGTACATATTTAGGAAACACACACCTCTGGCATAACAACGTATATCCTGACGGGAAGCAGCGCTAGCTAAATTAAATTATATTTTACATAAATCATTTATAATGCTCGTCTCTGAGTCCAAACTAAAGTAAACACCGAAAGCACGGTTCCCTGGATTAGCTATTGTAGCTAACTGCATAGGGATCTATGAAACATAGTAAAAACGGACACAGACACAATTATGAGAATAAGACCCAGGGTGAAAAATATAAGAATTTCCCTTTATAAGAATAGTTTGCCAATATTAATGTAGATGGTGATAATGCAAATGCATTTACAATCACATACAAAAAAATCTGACTGCAACATGTAAAACTAATACTTGAGCAACTCATTTTGCTCATAATAATTTATTTTAACAACTTTATTAAATAACAGTATCACTATTCACAATAAGACTTTAGTGAAAGTCACAATAATATACAGTATAGTTATTGCCCAGCCCCACAGTTTAGTCATCTGCTTAATGTTAGGTTTTTCAGTCTAAAGCATCACAAATCCGGATGAACTGTATTTGTTTGCAGATGAATTGCAGAATTCTCTATTTTATTTCTAAATATCATGTCGCATCTAATATTCTCTGACCCCAGACAGACCACTGGCTCCTGAAAGAACATCTTATTGAGGAACCTCATATCCTTTGTGGTGAAACGGTTGATGTGTTTTGTGTTTCCATGGTGACCCCGCCGTGCAGCACATAAGACAATAATGAAAGCTCTCAAAGGCCGCAGGGGCACCAGAATAGTGCACGTCCTCAATGTTTCAGCTATTGTGGCACTTGAAGGAGTTACACAACCTGACGTTCACCCTGAGAATGTTTCCTTCCCCCATCATCTCGGGGCTTTTGAGACCGGCAAAGATTGGGCTTGCTAGCAAAGGGATGACACACAAAATGACAAAACTCCTGTGTCTGTCTGTCAGGCGTGGTCTTTATCTGACTGACATTTGCTGGCTCAGGCTCATCCAGGCTCTGGAGAAGCCAGGGATAAGAGTCAGACACAGATGGCTTTTCCCTTGCAATTCTGTCTAGTGCAAGATTCAGTCGGGGGAATTTTTTTTCCAAATCTTCATTTTGTTTTACAGACTCTCTGAAATATTATTGCCTCTACAAAAGTATAAGAATCCAGTGAGTCTTCACATCCTGCAACAGTGTGTTTTTTTGCAGGGTTTTATTCTTTTTGTCTGCGCTGACCCAAACTATTGGTGATTAAGGCTTGATAGGGCTATTACTTAAGCAGAGACCTTTCTTGTCCTCTCGAGTAAGTCAAAAGAACAATGCAAGAAAGCCTTGTGCCATTTAATACTGATGAGCCAAAGCCAGCATGAAGGTGTGGGGGGGTGTTAAATTGATTGGCGAGAGAGAAAAAAGCATCTGCTTTGCAATAGCTTCACAGTTGCCTCAGAAGCACGCCTGCTATTGTTTCCAAATAAGGATACCCACTTCTGTGTGCCGAGGAGTGTCGCCTTCAGAAGACGTGTAAGAGGGATAGAAATTGTTGCATGAGAAACATTTAGAGACATCTTTTTTTTGTGCAGATTTTCAGGACCTTGATCTGTTTTCTTTTTTTAATAGCTGCCTAAAGTCCTTGTCTGTTCTCCAGGCAGTTTGGAGTTAATATGTAGGCAGAGAACAAAAGACAGGGGATAGAGGGCTGGAGTCAGCAGCTGATCCAATGACAGAAATGGCATTGAGGCGAGAGGGTCCCAGGTGTAATCATGACTCAAGCAACAATCCAAGATAGGGGGTTGTGTTTGAGGGGGGCAAGGAGCGAGAAAGTAGCATGGGGGCATCATGGAAACTTGTGTCCTGTGTGACAAGCTGCCGGTTGTGTCCATACTCCTTGACAGCAGGAAAAGCAAAGAGACAGGACACCTGACCCCTTTGACCTTCTCCAAAGTAAACCAGGACTCAGACTTTTGTTACTGAACAGCAGTGGCATGAGTGTGCACCTCTCTTGTCTCTGCATTTGTTTCAGTAAACTTGAGTCCAATGGTTTGACGTCACTGGTGCTCAGATACCAGAAATGTTTGCTGACTGGAAAGACCAAAATGCTATGAGAAGATGTTTTTGCGTACTTTTAAGTCTTTTGTTTCACCCCCTCCCTGTATTTCTATGCCATTATTGGCGTGTTATCAAGACGCATACTTGGTTTTTAGTATGTTTATCAACGCCGTTTGGCCTCCGTTGACTTCCGTTACCTTGCGATTGCGTATGAATTGACGCTGTAGCGAGTAGTATGAAATGGGTAAAACACAGGACTGGGTAAAACACAGTACTTTCACCCAGGAGAGCGGGGATCGTGTCCGCGTGTGACGTTTCCTTCGTGTCCCGCATGGGACGTTTCCTTTCCACGTTTGTTCTTTTCCTAAACCCTACCCCATTCTTCCTTTCCTAAACTTAACCGGTTGTTCTTTTCCTAAACCCAAGCCGTGTGTCACGTTTCCTAAACCCAACCGTAGCCTCGTGATAACACGTAGCCTCGCAATAACACGGCACGTGGCTTTAGAAAGTGGCGTGTATGTTTACCCGAAGTCATGATGTCATGTTGTATGTTATATATAAACCAATGTGTTACTGTTGTTGTTGTTGATGGAACACATCTGGTCTGGTGTTTTCAGTTTAATAAGGTTGGAGAATGTAGTGACAGTAAATTGTCACTAAACCGTGTCGCTGCGAACCAATCAGGTTATCATTGTCTTGTTGGTCAAAGCACACGAATGCTCGCAGGTGACAATTCTGTGCACCAAGTGTGCACAGCCCTTACCACAATGTGCATGTGTGTGTTCTGTGGTTTACTGAACATCCAGCATGTAGCTACTGGTTAAATAGTTAATACTGAAAATATAGAGAAATACTTTTTAATAGGAGCTACTACTGGCACAGCCTCAATTCCCAGATCAGCAACATTGACCATGAGCCATTTCTGCTTTATTTTGTGCTGATGGCTGTTCATTACTTTAAACATAAAAGATTGTAAATAATACATTTTAGCGTAGGGTTCCAAAGATTTTGCCCTTTTTGCTATAAATGAAATGATGACATTATTTCCTGAACTGAAACTATAATTTTTGCAATGTATGTAAGTCACATAGAACGTGGTTGTGAAAACATGAGTAAACTTTCCTGTATCTCTATAGTTGTTTTATAACAAGGGTTAAACTAAGGACCTGATTATACTCATGCTTGTTTATTATTTGGATTTCTACACCGGTCGTGGTTGTGTGACTGTGCACTTAAGTCAGGATCGGTATTGTTGTCACTCTGACTCCCTCCCTCCCTTCCTGCTTCTTTCTCTTACACTCCCCTTACTCCCTCTACAGAGTGACATTTATTAATTAAATATGTGTACTGCCGCAGGACGTGCTTCCCTTTCCACTATCTCCAGACACTAATAATTACATTGGCATTTAGCTCCGTGATAAGCCGACCCTATGGCCTTTATGAAATGTTCCCTGAGCCCGGATACTGAGCAAAATATAGACTGATGCGATGCTATAAATCGATCCATCTGCCTGTCTTCTCGCTTTTATCTTAGGAAAAGAGGCACTGTTCATTAGCATGGTTAAAGAATCTAACAACACCTGATTTTTACATCATTAAAGGTTGAAATTGGACTTTCCTGAAAGATGGTTAGAGCTGATGATGACAAGTTATTACAGGTCAATAAATGTCACAGGGACCACTGTCATTTATAAAACATACTCCTCTGTAGCCTTTAAGTATAAAGGTTATTTTTTTTAATGGCACAGTATAGACTTTAAGGCTCCATTTATCATGTTTGATTAATATGGTCCAAGCCAAATATTTGTTATATAACTTTAATTGAATTCTAGAGTTTGAAAACACATTTTATTGTGACTTCCACTGACATACAGAATACTAAGATACAGTGGGGCAAAAAAGTATTTAGTCAGCTACCAATTGAGCAAGTTCTCCCACTTAAAAAGATGAGAGAGGCCTGTAATTTTCATCATCATAGGTACACTTCAACTATGAGAGACAAAATGAGGAAACAAAATCCAGAAAATCACATTGTAGGATTTTTAATGAATTTATTTGAAATTATGGTGAAAAATAGGTATTTGGTCAATAACAAAAGTTCATCTCAATACTTTGTTATATACCCTTTGTTGGCAATGACAGAGGTCAAATGTTTTCTGTAAGTCTTCACAAGGTTTTCACACACTGTTGCTGATATTTTGGCCCATTCCTCCATGCAGATCTCCTCTAGAGCAGTGATGTTTTGGGGCTGTCGCTGGGCAACATGGACTTTCAACTCCCTCCAAAGATTTTCTATGGGGTTGAGATCTGGAGACTGGCTAGGCCACTGCAGGACCCTGAAATGCTTCTTACAAAGCCACTCCTTCGTTGCCCGGGCGGTGTGTTTGGGATCATTGTCATGCTGAAATACCCAGCCACGTTTCATCTTCAATGCCCTTGCTGATGGAAGGAGGTTTTCACTAAAATTTCACGATACATGGCCCCATTCATTCTTTCCTTTACACGGATCAGTCGTCCTGATCCCTTTGCAGAAAAACAGCCCCAAAGCATGATGTTTCCACCCCCATGCTTCACAGTAGGTATGGTGTTCATTGGATGCAACTCAGCATTCTTTGAGTTGAGTTTTTACCAAAAAGTTCTATTTTGGTTTCATCTGACCATATGACATTCTCCCAATCCTCTTCTGGATCATCCAAATGCTCTCTAGCAAACTTCAGACGGGCGTGGACACGTACTGGCTTAAGCAGGGGGATACGTCTGGCACTGCAGGATTTGAGTCCCTGGCGGCGTAGTGTGTTACTGATGGTAGCCTTTGTTACTTTGGTCCCAGCTCTCTGCAGGTCATTCACTAGGTCCCCCCGTGTGGTTCTGGGATTTTTTCTCACCGTTCTTTTGATCATTTTGACCCCACGGGGTGAGATCTTGCATGGAGCCCCAGATCGAGGGAGATTATCAGTGGTCTTGTATGTCTTCCATTTTCTAATAATTGCTCCCACAGTTGATTTCTTCACACCAAGTGGCTTACCTATACGGTCTTCCCAGACCGGTGCAGGTCTACAATTTTGTTTCTGGTGTCCTTTGACAGCTCTTTGGTCTTGGCCATAGTGGAGTTTGGAGTGTGACTGTTTGAGGTTGTGGACAGGTGTCTTTTATACTGATACCAAGTTCAAACAAGTGCCATTAATACAGGTAACGAGTGGAGGACAGAAGAGCCTCTTAAAAAAGAAGTTACAGGTCTGTGAGAGCCAGAAATCTTGCTTGTTTGTGTGAGGTGACCAAATACTTATTTTACAGAGGAATTTACCAATTAATTCATTAAAAAACCTACAATGTGATTTTCTGGATTTTTTTTCTCATTTTGTCTCTCATAGTTGAAGTGTACCTATGATGAAAATTACAGGCCTCTCTCATCTTTTTAAGTGGGAGAACTTGCACAATTGGTTGCTGACTAAATACTTTTTTGCCCCACTGTATGTACATGCAGTAGTTTTAATAAGCAAAGAAAATGATGGATAAGCTAAGCTCAACTGCATTAGTGTTTCCCTTTTAAGATTAGGCCTTTGCAGATCTAAGTGAAACCAGCCAAAAAGCTTTAGAGTATTAAGTTTGATTTTGATTTACCTAATTACTTTGCCTCAGGTGGCCTAATTCGGCTGGTGCATTGCAAGATATAATGTGGCTTATCAGCTTCAGGAATGTATCAATATGCTTAAGTCACAATTACTGTAATCATGTATTTAGTTTGTACTTCTACCAGTTACATTTTAATAAACTGTCAGCAAATAGCCTGTCATCTCTTACCTCAGTAATCATGGTATCATTTCACTTTGTTGTTTTCTTGACATATTGTTAATATTTGCTGTAAATGTGGGACATTGGCTTAATCTTTTACATGACTAGGGTTATACCTCCATAAGATTAAATATAGTTTCCACTGCTGGGGTAGAAGAATACCTTAATTCCACCGAGCAGTGCGGAGCAACCACTCTAGGATTGCCTGAATAAACTTTAATCGCCAAATTAAATGTAAGATTTGAGTCTAACTTGTTCCAGAAATGTCCACGCTGAAATGACCAGGGAAGGTTTCAGTGAAAACCATCTGGGCTTCAAATTGGACCTTTGGACTCAGGGGGATTGTATGTACCATTCTGTATCAGGTAAGATGACCAGTGTTCTTGCTACCTTGGGAAATCAGCACTTTGACTTCTGTTATTTGGTTGATGTTTCGTCCTCTTCTGTCAAAGGGCCTGAAGGGGATCAGAGCAAGTACTTTTCTATCTGAACAACATGCTGTGCCTCTGTATTTGTCGCTGGGTACTTGGCTGAGGATAAAAGCCGAGTGCCAGAGATGCTTAGATGAGGCAAACTGACAGAAGTAGCTGGCAGCTTTATTACATATGTGACTTTCAGTTCATGTATGTGAACATTCAGTAAGCACACACATACTGTGTGTGCTTTAATACTGTGTATGAGTGGTAATATTTTCAGTTGTGTGGGTTTATTGTAATAGATCTCATCTTTTTGTTTGTGCTGTTTCCACATATTTGCAAGGTGATGCATTTCATAACTAGAAACCCAATATTGTCTTGCTAGGTGGATATAAGTGGTATTTGTTGAACTGCTTCTGGGACTAGCTGTATCTATCAAATAACATAACACAGTATGTAGCAATGTTATTTGATCTTTCCTCTCTTCTCTCTCTCTCTCTCTGTGTAAGGCAATCTCTTGCATACTGTTATATCAGCCCTCATATTAGTTTGACTAAATCAACTGTAGATCTAATTCATCGGAACTTTTGGGGAATTTTCACATAACAGGAGTCAAATTTCTTAGAAATTGCAGTTTAGATACAGCTTACAGAGTAACTGATGCTACATTAAAGTGATAGACGCTTAATGCTATTTACCAAAAAGTCAACATTCATATAATACTTCCAAGTTGCAGTTCGGGTGAAGATCTAACATGGAAAAGGTTGAAGCTCATTACAGTTGTACACCGTGAGAGTGAAAAAGATTCACATTAGTTTCCAAATCGTCCTTATGTTTTTGAACTGTTTGCCAAGCGAGCAAAGATGATTATTTTGATGGGTGTAAAACAGTGGTGAGAAATGAGGATTGCTACAACCATGAGTGTAATGCTTGAATTAACCGAGCAGTCTTACAAACTATAGTACATGGCTGATGCTAAGGAATATTTTCATGAATGATTAATCTGACTATTTATTCAATTAAATGTCATCACAAGTTCTGAAACCGATGATGACGTCTTCTCAAAGATTCTCTATCAATTGCTTACAAATGAGAAGCTTGAACCAGCAAATTTTTGACATTTTTGCTAACTATCTAACCAACTTTTGCTTATTGTTTAACAAAGGTCAAGCTCAAGATGCAAATAGCGTTTCACGAATAACAAAAGAGACTGAATACTGCACAACAAATGGTGAACTTCAGCCCGATTCAGCTCATCTCTCAGTGCACACAGCATATTTTGTATGCGTTTCAAACAAACACATTTCAATTTGGCTATGGAAAGCCTACCTAAGCACAAAAGAACTTTTTGCCGTTCACATCCAAGGGGATTCACAGCACCTGCCTTCCAGTCCAAACGTCCAGATCCACAGTCGTGTTTATTAGCTTAGCTTAATTGTGCATAGTATCTAAAGGTCAGTGCCTGCTGTGATACATCGCTGCCAAAATGGCTTCCAGGGAACAGTGTTTCAGATGAATAAACACTGAAAGCTGCACCACCTTCCACCCCTCCATCCTTTACCTCCCAATGTGCAGCAGCATCACATTCAACTATTTCAGGCCATGCACAAGGTCCTGTGACTGATGGGCATCCACTGGTACACACCGCCTCACTGACTTCGATTTCAGCTGGCAAAAGCAGCAGATTAATTTGCTTGTCAATTTCTTTCCCCCCTTTTTTCTGCGGGAGTTTATTCAGATATAGGAAGAACGATGTGTTTGTCCTCCAGTGAATTAAAACATGCAGTATATCTGTATAACTACAGCCTACCCCATGATTGATGATATTTGACTTCTATAAGCAGTAAACTTCTTCCGTTTGGCTGTAAAAGCTGATTTAATGAGAGAGTGACTTGAATAGATAAGCAGATATGGCAGCGGGGATTATAGGGAGGTGAGCTGAATGGGAGATGGATGATATGCAGTTTATTATCAGTTATGTAATGCACTTTTTTATAAGCCCATACCTGTGGGGCCAGCAGGCACTCTGCAAAAGATGCGAGATTGCGAGCTTGTGTGCATCTTAAGATATGTGTGAGAGAATATACATGTTTTTCAGGAGATGTGTAAACTTGTGGTGCAGGTTGTCCATTAGGTTGTATTAAGAATTTACAAGAGAAGAGAAAGCCTTATATGTTGAGTGCCTGTAAATATACAGAGGCTTTATGTTTGATTTATGTGTGTGTTCTATTTGACTTCATCTGCTTAGTTACAGTGTTGGTCATACTTTGGTTAAAAAACGACTTTTACCTCTTACCCCCCCAGGCTTTGTTGGGCGGAGGCCATCAGATGGAGATCACCAAGTTTCAGTACACTCTCTGGGACATCCTGACAAAAGGAGACCGCGTCAAGGTAAGCTCCATCATTCGGCCACCACCCACTTCTTTGTTTTTTTTTTTTTCATTTCACAAACTATATTCTTCATTCACTCCTTCATTACTTTATTCCATGGATTAGTTCTCATTTACACCCAAAAGTTCATTGACTCGTCCTCGTTAAATTGGTGGTGCTGGAGCCTTGGGGACATTCGGTAGTTACTTCTTGTGGGTCTTGTGAATGTTGGAACATGCTTCTCCACAAAGGGGTGTCGTTTGTAAACATTCAAGAAAGAAGACATGTTTATCATCTATCTATCGGTAAAACAGTGTAAATTTGCATGCCAAAGTTACAGTGAAAATTTACTTTGTCTCTGTTAGTGACTCCGATGATTCTGTTTATTGACTATAGAAGTGCTGTGTGACCAAACCCGTGTCTATCATTGATCGCTTCAAGATTCAAATAGTCTCAAACCTTTCCCTCTCTGTCTTTTTGCTTTGATCCACTAGATAGATGTCCATATGAAAAAAAGCACTGCTATCTTCATTGAACGTGTACAATAACCTCCTGGTACAATGTAGAGACAACAGAAAACCTACACAATAAGCACAAAATGAGGAAAGATTATATTCCTTTTAACCGAAATGTGCAAAAGCTTGATTACTCCAGAGTTGTAAATTTAGCCGCTGGTGATTTGAAGCAGTGATATTGTTCTAGTTATCACATTGTGATTAGATTTATCTTATGGTTCTATTCTATCTCGACAGCCACAACACAAATAACCTCATAATACCTTCTTTTCTCGAGTCTGTGCTAATTTAGATTACCTAAACTGCCGGCATATTTTATTCTGAGCACAGGTTTATAAACCACGTTTTCCTCTGACAGCTAAGGCCGAAACGAAAATGTCGGTCCCTCTCTCCATCTCCTCACGCGGAGAGTACGAGATACCATCCTTTCATTTCCGCTCCTCCAGATAAAAAGATGAGAGAGGGAAAGGACGAAAGTGAGGCCTATCGCTGGGCAGCAGTGATTGAGTCCCTTCGCTAAGCCACAGCGAGGATCTGCTCAAATAACCCACTCTGCCGATAAGAAGCTAGTCATTTCCATAGACAAAAACATTGGGGTCCAGATTAGATTCACCATCTGCCTGGCTTATTTTAGCGTTGCTTCATCATTGAATGTGAATAAGGCAAACTCCTGTCCCCTGTCTTTTTATGAAAACACCACTGAAATACATTCACTTGAAATGGAATAATTTTGTTAGTAGTAGCACCACTGGTCTGAATTCGATGCCCGCATTAGAAATATCAACAAAACTGCCACTTTTTTAAGTAATCTTTTTACCATTTTAGTCATTGCCAGAGTAATACATTTTCTGTTACAGATAGATGCTTTCATTGCTAGCAAGGTTGATAACTCTAAAGCTCAACAGCAAATTATCTAAAATGCAGCATGATCTATGTTATATATTTTGTTGAGTTGTGTATAATCACAGAGAAATCTGGAAATTTTATCAAGGACCAGGTCCGTGCCATTTGGTTGCAGTCGCCTGTCGATGGCGTCATATCCCCTTGGTGCATGCGTCAGGTTTGTGGTTGTCTCCCAGAAGCTGTGATGAATTGACTTTTTAACAATTTTTCACCCCAAATTTTTACAATACACTTTTTAGATGACATATTGTATATTTAAATCATGAATAATAAACAAAGAATTTTTTTTTAAAACAACACAGTATCAATAAAACAAGAAAAGTCAAACATAAAGATACAAAAAAAGAAGTGAAATAACTAATAAGGTTTCTTTCCTCTGAAGCCCCTTGAGGTCTCTCTTCATTTAAGCCAATCTTGACCTTTAACTATTATCCAGTCACATTTCAAGCAAGTAGGCATTGAAAAGTCTCCATTGACACAAGTGTCCAAACATGACTCTTGAGATAGATGTTCATTTTCTGTGAAACTCAAGATGTGCAAAGATGACAAGTGTTTGATGTCCTTGGTTAAACAGAAAGGGCTCTAAAGATACAGAGTTCCAGTCCTGTCGTGGTAAGTATTTCATGTATTTATGGCCCTGACTACAGAGCATGTAGGTGATGATAATTTGTGACACACAGAAGCTCATTCTTTTATTTTTAGATGAGGACAGGCTGGTTGTTGATCAGTGTACTCAGTTCTTATAGGTAAAGTATAAAGGTTTGATGCGGTACACGGTATGATAAAGCATGTGGTTTTTACTGTTCTACTTCAAAAACGACTCTTACTATTGTTTGTTGTGTACATCTTTCCGCTGCTGTGATGGAGTTGATATGTTCTTCATCATATGCAAAATGACCACAAAACCAGCTTGTGAAAAGTGTCGATAAGTGATAACTATTTTTATCAAGTGGTCTTAATCTTTGCCTCTGTTACTGTAGGAGACGTCTCAGCTGCTGTATGGCACTTAAACATCAGTATGACACTTACATTTCCAAGGGCTCGTGAACCACTTGTAAGCATTTGAGTTTCTATACCTCTTGGTGTCTTGCTCTTCATTGCCACATCAAGCATCTTTGTTGCATCCATTATGTTTAAAAAAAATAAAAAAAGGATCAGGAAAAGAGTGTATTTTAGAATGTGCTGCATTAACACTGGTGACAGATTTTGACCTTTTTCACACAGATACGAAGGATGGGGTCTAATTGTGTTATATTGAAGCCTTTGCACAGTAGCTGTGGCGACTAATGGCGTTTTTTAATCCACACTTTCATACGACATTTCATCCTGGCAACGGAGGCTGTCACAAGAGCAATGGCCATGACAATGCTTTCTGTTTCAAAAGCAAACATTGTTAATGAATCACTGCATCTCTTATACAGCCTAATTAGGAGCTAATTATTCAGGCTTTTCTTTAATTTCAAATGATTTTAACCTGTCCTCCCTTGTCTCATCAAAGGGTTGCCATTACTGCTGCCCTTAGTTACAGTACATAACACGTGAGGCATTTGTTCATCCAAACACTGTACATCAAATTTATTCTGCCTTGATTTTTTTTCTATTCTTTGCATTTGTGGGTTTTAAATTATAAAACAACACAAACATTTCCACTTTCCTATTGGCACAAAATAATTGTAGATTATTAATACTTGGCCTCAGTGTTCACAGCTAGCATAGAGTGTTATTTGTAAATGTATATCATTGGTTAGAATGGCAATGAATATACAGTAGTTCAGTTTCAAATGTCAAAGTGCATCCTGGTTGAAAGCAATGGATTCACTGTCTGTAATTTACCCACAATAAAGGCACTATGGTAGCTGAAAGAGTTGTGACAATATGCTACATTCCCCTTGAGCATCATCATCTGAAAATATAGAATTGTCTTTACATTTCTTTTGGAAAAGCAAGAATCAGCAGTGTCAGCAGTAATAGCAAAAGCTTTGGTTTAGAGTACAGCCGAATTAGCAGAGTGTATTTGGAGTTTGGGGGCTTTTGCTGTGGAGACTGATGTGCTGTTAGGGGTACATTTGTGTGAACATTTAATGGACCCCCTGCTTGTCTCCCCATTCACCCCCCCTTGTTAAGAGGCCTAAGCAAACCTGACATCAAGAGCATTTGGGGGACTCTCTATCTATCACAGCACATTTTTTCCCTCCCCCTCGCTCTCCCCTCCTTTTAAGCAAAGATAACTCTGGTGAATATTTCATGGGGTACATTGCCTCAGTTTCACTGTGTCGAGCAGGGAGAGTGGCACGCTATGACGACTGACAGGCCTACACGCCAGCGTCCGCTAGGAGACAGCCTTTCTTTTTGGTCTGTCTTCCTGACACTCCTACTCCTTTTCCCCTCCTGTTTTCCTTCTGTCACAGACAACAGTTCTTTCAGGCGAGAGTCTGGCTGCTGATCATTAAGCTCTTTCTTTAAATTTGAGCATGACTACATAACTTCTGCCGATCCATCTGACACTGTTGCAAAATGCCAACATATGGGTGCAAATCTGTTTTTGCACAGACTGCGACAATTATAGATTTGATTACATGCTTTTAAGATCACTCAGAAACTTAACTGTGCTTTTTTTGACACATTCTTTTGTTACATTGAGTGAATTATGAAAAGGAACATGTTCTCTTTGTCCAAGAATTCATTTTTCTTTGAAAATCCCTCCCTTTTTCATGATGCAGAATGATTCCATCTGCCTTAACCTTTAAAGCTCCCCTAGCCTTCCCCTTTACTCAGCTGCACATTATAGAAATATGCTGCATCAACTTTAAAATAATACCACCAAATAATCACTGTTGTTGTTTCTTTCAGCGCTACTCAAATTCCAGTGGAAACCTCTCAATATTGTATTTCTCAAGTGCAAGCTTCAATGATTGCCTTTACTGTTATTTGAAGGCACACTTAATTTCCCTCCCCAACATTCAATTTCATGGAGAAATGAGAAAATGCCTCCTTTCTATGCTACTTTTAAGGTTTGACAACACTTCAGTATGCTCACTTTGCTGCTACTGCTGCCGATGCATTGTCGCTCTCTCCCTTCGTCCTTGGTCTCTTATTTAATAAACATGCTTGCTTGACTTACAGTAGGTTTCTGCCTTGCCTTGCTCAGTGTGACGAGCAGCTGAATGGTGTCACAGTAAACAGGGGCGGCTCTGTTGCTCTGTTGTGACAATGTTCGTTTGATGTTGGAGTGGTAGTCCTCGGCTGCCATGTTCTCCCCTTCTGCTCTTTTACTTTCTTGTTCATGCTCTGCCTAGATCTCACCGCTGTCACACGTCGGAGAAGCCAACTGGCATGACCTGAAAGTGTGACAGCGACATGCAAGCTGCCATTTTTCTCTCCATGATAGCCATCCAATACACAGACATACATACGGAGAAATGCAATCATTTTTCAAGATTAAAGAACTGTAATTGGCTCTCAGTCTTGTCTGAACTGGTGTCCCAGGATGCAGTGGAGGCCGCCAGTGATGTATAAAAGATGCTATGTGTTTGTGCATCTGTGTGTCCCTCATTTTCATAAAATTGTGTTTTCATCAAACTTAGTCACATAAATCTGCCATATGTCCATGCATTTACCGCTGAGTGTAGTTTTCAAAGTCAAGTATGCTGCTTAAACAACCAGCATCAAACTCATCTTTCTCTTGGTTACGCACGCACGCACCTTTTATCCAGAAGACATGACTCCTACAGTAACGTGCAGTTATCATTGTTATCTTTTTCAGTATCAAACATAATCTCAAATCATGGGTTTGAAGTAAAACGTGAAGATAACCTGTAATAATAGCTAGGAATATATTCTTCTAGTGGAAGATTTTGTTAGGAGTGCCATTAAAATTAATCAAAAGATTCACTTTTTAAAACCACCATGACTCACTCCGTCACTCCTCTCGCTGCGAAAGCTGGAGATAGAGGAAAGTGCCAGCAGCCATGTATGTGATCGGAAAAGAAAAACCACTCAGGGCGTCTTTGTCCTCTGTTTAAACAGTGTCACAGTGGGGGGGATGGGGGAACCAGGGGAAGAGGGGAGAAGAGAGAAGAAGTTTCTCACAGCTGCCCAGCCTGAGGCCAAAAATATGTGCCACTTTTTTCGTCACCGTCACCAGCCATCCGTCCTCGCCTGTCATTATTTTACCTCTCAAAGAGCGCACACGCCGTCTCTCAGGCACAAAAATGCACTCTAACACCACCACACACCGTCTGTGGTGTCTTGATCTACTCTTAAATGCTGCCAGCATCAGATCCTCAAACAACTTAAATTGAATGTAAAAACAGACTGCAAGTTTTAGTTGTTAAAGGAATGTGGTTGTATTTAAACCGTTAAAATAATGCATGATTGGTCTATTATATTAGAAGTATGGCATGTATTGCAGTGGAAAAGTTCATAAGTCAATTGTTGATATGCTCTAAAACAATATTTACCATTACTAACAAATCTAGGACTGTGACCTGAAATGGTGGTCTTTACCGTGATGCTTTTTATTGGCATTATTGTTCATTGTACCCAAACAAAGCACTTTTTAGCATTCATTTATGGTTCTATAGTGTGTTCATGGTGTCAGCATTGGGCATTATTCAAACTGCCACAATGGACTTCTTGCGATCAGATGAGTAATGTGAAAAATAACTGACTTCTATCAGTAGCAAAGGAGGAAGTAAGGTTACATCATTATCCGGAACAGAAAGTCAGTACAATGGATATTTGGATTGGATTTGAATTTGGGGGTTGTAAATTGACAATGTAAGGACACAGGCCAGCATGCTGGGGCGGGGCCCTGGGTGGACCATAGGGCAGGCTCGGGGATGGCAGCAGGGTCCACCCTAGGTGTAAACCGAGCCCTGGGTATCCTGCTCTGCCTTTGAGAAAATGAAAGCTCAGATGGGCCGATCTGGAATCTTGCTCCTTATGAGGTCATAAGGAGCAAGATTACCTCCCCTTTCTCTGCTTTGCCAGCCCAGAGAATTTGGCCCACCCATGAGAGAGAGACATCATGGCTTTCAAATGAGCAAAGTGGCAGTTGGACAAGGCCACACCCCCACCCTCCCTCTCTCCTCCTCAATATCATTTAAAGCTACAGACACAGAAATGGCACATACTAAAGAAAGCTCATTGTGGGACTGCCTCTAGTGGCTGTAATCCAGCACCAAGGCTGAATTTCAGGAAAGAGACTTCAGATACAGTATTAGGGGACCACTAAGACTTTTAAATTGTATATAAAAGCATCCAAAAAGCGGGCACCCGGATAGCTCAGTTGGTAGAGCGGGCGCCCACATATAGAGGTTTACTCCTCGACGCAGCAGGCCCGGGTTCAATTCCGACCTGCGGCCCTTTGCTGCAAGTCATTCCCCCTCTCCCTCCCCTTTCATCTCTTCAGCTGTCCTTCAGAATAAAGGCCTAAAAATGCCCCCAAAAAAATCTTTAAAAAAAAAGCAGCATGTCATAGGACCTTTAATAATTTCCATCAATGTATGGGATCTTGGGAACGTCAACACATCCTCAGCGAAAAGTGACGGAGATGACGTTGCATGATTTGTTTGTGTCCATTAGGCCGGTTACACACTGGCTGCATGGCGTGAGCGTGGCGTTTCTGTTGCGTGTCAGCTGCGTGGATTACACACCAGAAACGTGTCTGACGCGATGCTGCTAGCCTTGTCTGTACACATGTATTTTTCCCATTGATAAAATTAAATACCATGTTCAACATAAATATAAAAAAATTGGCTTGACAATGCTGTTCTTTAAGGGAACGGAGATAATCAGAGAGTCCAACATCGAGTAAACTATCATTTCAACTGTATCAACTGCTTCCAGCACCTATTTTGTGAAAAAAGGATTCCGCTGTGTCACTTCTCAGTGTGGATGGTTGGGCATACAAAGCATTAGACCCTGGAGACTATGTCATGCATTCCCACTCCTACAAACATTCAATTTAGATTTTTTTTCTTTCTCTAACCTTAACCAAGGAACTTAAGTTGCCTAGTTCAGTTGGCAGAGAAGAAAATGCTCATGAGTCGTTCTTGGAATGGTCCTTTGAAAGACACAGACAAACAACCCACCTCACTGACAGGGGATGAGAACTTGTTGGTGTGGTGAGTGTGGAACACTGCAAAAGGTCTGCGCACATTGACCCTCCACTCTGCACTTTTGTCCAAAAGTTAAACTCTGCAGAGGCTTCCACAAATGTCACAGTCAAGTTCAGTTTGCATTAGCAACAGTGTCACGAGGCAGTTGAGCCTCTGCAAACATTGTGCTGCTGTCACATTCACCATTAAACTCCGTGCCTATGCAGAGACACCAGTTGTGCCGGGAACACTGCAGTCTCCACATAAACCCTGAATTTGACTTTAGTAAAGCTGAAACCTGAGTGCTAAATTTCTGTAGCAGCTTCTGTTTAAAATAACAGAAAGCTGTGGACTTTTATACACTGAGAGATGTGGCTTCACAGACAATCTGTTACTAGGCTTCATGGCAGTAACATAGTCTTAAAAACTTTGGCTGATGGGAAACTTGATCATCAATTCATCTTTACGTTACACTTTAGCTAGACGTCACTGACCGGCTATAACAGAGCCTCTTAAATACTGGCTGTTAAAATCAGGGGGGAGAATGTAGAACAGTAAGTATGTAGAAAGTCATGTAGAGCACACAGATGTACACAAATGCAAAAAAAACACACATTTTACCTGTGTTCAAAGAGACAAAAAGCATGTGACACATTAAATATTAAAAATATTTTTTTAAATATGACATGATCACCAACTTAGCATGCTGCCGAGGGAATTGAACTTAACACACATAGAAGGAGGCTGTGTCCCTCCTGCTTGGCTGTCATAAATATAGGTCTGCCGAACTGAGCAAAAAAAAAAGTATTATGAAAGTATTACGTTAGGCTTCTCGGTGATTTGAACCTTAAATCGGTGCACAGGCGGCTAACAGGCGGCTATTTAAATTGCATCAGTTCCTCTGATGTAAATGTGTATAGCCTTAAACTCCCTTAGAGCTTTTAGTCATTTATTTTGATTAGGGCTGAATTTATAAGATAAGTCTCTTAAGTAAGTCGCCCGGGAAGATGGGTTGGCGAGGATGGTGGTGGGGGAACAAAATGAAGTCTGTTTGATGATTACAAACTCAGAAATATCTGCTTGTCAATTAATTAGGCGCTTCCTGGATATGTGTGCCCCTCTTTTCATTTACTAGGCCTGGCTCTCGGTGGACAAATACCCACGGTGCACCCATTGTATGTCTAAGTTGTTACACACATCTACTGCAGCTGGGGAACGGAGAATAAAGATCCTTCAAAGGCAGACAGTTTTTAAGAGCAAGCCTCTGTTTCCGTGTGCTGGCTGATTTCTTGGAGCAGCATATGTAGCTGCTTGAAGGCTTTACTCTGCCGGTGTCTTCTTCTCAGACACAAACACAAACTGGAGAATGATGTGGACATGAAAAGATAGGTAGACTGAGAGGTCTGAGCTTGAAGTGATGCCTCCATTATTTCTGCCTCTCACAGTCCAACAATACGTGCAGGAGACTTATCTTGTTGATGCTGCTGTAGCTAGGTGAGCATTGACTATTGTCAGGGATATTTTTATAGCAAACTCAAACCAGTGTTAACAAAAAAATTGACTGTGTTTTATATAAAAACTGAATAACAATCAAACGTACCTGGACATACTCTTCAGCTTTTCCATTTCTACATATGTTGTCAGTCTGTATGTGACAGGATTCGATGTTAATCGATCATACAAATATGTCAATACAAATACTAGCGCTAGTCCTGAACCTGGTCAGCTGGTTAATGGTTAGCTGGCCAGCTACAGCAGGTCATCAACTAGCCCTGCCAGGAGCTTCCGGCCTCAACTATTTTGTGTTGACGAGAGACTGTTACTTGGCGCTTAACAGTAGTAAGAGGTTGTTTTTTTTCCCCATAAACATACTATTTTTTTTGTTGTGCAATAATTTGTAGTTTGGCACAATCCTTTTCACTTGGGTAGTGGAAGTTAGCATTAAGAAGATGAATGATGTAGCAGTGGGCAGATGGATAGTGGGGAATCTTAAAACCTTTTCACTTTGTACTCATTTTATATTTTGCACCTGTACTTAAAGAATAAAGATGATCAACATCTGTCTTAATGCTTTCCTTGTAAGACATACCAAAGCAATTTGTGTCCAACAGAGTAACAATTTTCTCATTTGTATTCAATCTGTCAAAAATATTCTGATACTCAAATACTGCATGCAATGTCACAGTGATCTTAAGCAGGTTTTTTTCCTCCTCAGAGCAGGTGAGTCACATTGCATTTGGCAATGCCTCTCACTTGCGCAGTTGAGTTTGGTTTCCAGCGAAGGAAAAAAGGACAGCATGCAGCATTGCGACAAGTCATCAAATCCGACTCATATTTCCTTTGCCCCATATGTGTGATCTTGTCATGTTTAGTCCTCCTCAGCATCACTATGGAAAGATGTTCTGCGCAATATTTTATTGTTTATTTTCATAATAGAGAATGCCTAAAAGCGTCAACAACAGAATATAGCACATCTGTAATAACAAACATTTTTTTAACCTCAGGTAGATTCCCAGCTAGAGATGCATGTCAATGTTTTGATATTCGGTATATCAATAATTTACTGCCACAGCTTAGCAATCAACAATATTTACTCTGGCAAGTATTAAGTAATTATCTCCCTAAAACCTTGCACAAGGTGAGGATCCGCAATGTGACTTGGATCTTTCTAAATGAATGCAGTGTCTTAAAAAGAAAATTAAAGACCTAAAATTGTTTTGGCTCTACCAGTTTTCCCCTGTGACCTAAAACAGAACGCTAGCAGCCAGCCATGTTGTCTTTCATCATTAAACTGTCTTTCAAAGGCTCCTGGGAGCCTCCTAGAGCACAGAAGGGAACCTTGTATTTTTGCAACATCAAGCGCACAGTGTATTCAATGTCTGCTGGGAGGTGCACATTAAAGTCATGGACTTGAGCTGAAATGATCTTTAAAAATCACTCTCACCATCTCACACATGCTTTCGTTGTCACTTTATAATGCGGGTGATACCCGAGGTCTCACAAGTGTAAAGATCTTTGACCTTGTTTTCTCTCTCTCTCTCTCGCTCACTCTCTCTCTCTCTCTCTTCTCTCTCTCTCTCTCTCTCTCTCTCTCTCTCTCTCTCTCTCTCTCTCTCCTGCTTCCATTGCGTGCTTGTAGATCAAAGACACCCATGGTGCACCAGGCAGTCTTCTGGGTGAAGATCCTCACTTAAAGGCAGCTGATACAGGTAAGTTATTAAATCTCTAATCATCCTCTCTACCCCCACTGCTCTTGTGTCCCCCACCTAAAATTCATCCTTTTAAGAATGTAATACAAGTTCCTTTCAGGAATTACATTACATTTTTTTATTGTGTCACTGATTTTAACCGAAATAAAAAAATCTCGCGATGTCTCTTTCCAGATATCATGACCCGGTTACTCAAGATAATCCACAGACCTGGTTGTGGGCAGTTTAATTTAGGAAACTATTTTCTTTCTACCGAACTCCACCCGGCAAACGTGCCACGGTGCAGAAGGAAGCATACTTATGGACTAGCGGCTACTCCTCTTTGGCTGAGCTGTAACGTTGCTTACTGATAATGCTAGCTGACGTGAGCTAGCTTACGCTACAGCTCTGCAGGGAAGGACACCATAGATGTTTACATCTCGCACTTTCACAAGCACAAGCCTCTCGTCCATTAGTACTCTTCCTTGTCGAAAAATTAATCTAAAACATTTAAGATAACTTGTGATGGACACTATTTTTAAACAAGTGTAAAGTTTTTGGTGGAGGGGGTGGTATTGGTTGCAGTCTTTTTTTATACCACCACTAGACGGTGCCAAAGTCAGAAATGTACACATCCTAAATAGTAGCTTTAACTTATTATTAAACACTTACTTATTTACTTATTTACTTATTAAGTGGATTTTGGAAATATAAATATATATATATATATATATATATATATATATATATATATATATATATATAAAAAGGTGCAGACCCAGAGGGGACCGAAATGTTAGTTTTCGTAATAAATGGTGATGCTATAGCAAGAGCAGAGTGTGAGATTTTTCTTTTCTTTGTTCAAGTTTGTGAGATTTTTTCAACGCACCTGCACAGAGAAATTGTTGGATGTGCAAATTGTTCCTTCAAAAATGAAATGTATTAAAAGCACAGACCATCACTACATTTGATTCATGATTGTTATGCATGAAGTTTGGGACTTTTAATATCCCCCCTTTTTTACTTAACATAATTTGTGGTGTTGACATTTACAGGCACAGGAGTTGAAAGGAAATTCTACAGCAAATGTAGCTATCCAAAATTTTCAAAATGTCCTGTTGTTGAATAGAAGTATTCTGGCATACCTAGAAGCGTGGCTATTGTCTGAGAATAACAAAACCCAAAGATTACCCATGCATGAGAGAGCTTTGTTATATATCTATTCCTTTGGCCATAGTTCCAAACAAATCTAAGTGAGAATGCACTTAGTGTAGATATGTGGCTGATGTAGAAGGCTCTCTGTGTGTCTCATGTTCTTTTCAAGGTGATGCAGCTAATATATTCCCCCTTTACACTACAAGCATATTATCCCGCTGCAGCTGCTGTGAGGAGACAGGCCCAGGTATTTATGGCTAGCATAAAAAGCCTGTGCATTCCCTGTCACCCTACAGCTCGAGATTTACAGCACATTTGACAAACACACTGAATTAAAAAAGGAGTGTTCAATTTGTATAGGAGTTTAGAGCCTGTCTGTTGTGCATGCTCCCAAAGGATTCTGCTGTTAGTACATGTGTGTGCGCATGTGTCTCACTGTCTATGTATGCCTCCCGCTGTGTGAGAATGTGTCGATCTGTCTGCCGGTACACGTATGTGTGTGTCTGTATGCCCGTGTGTCTGTATGCCCGTGTGTGTTTTTGTGCGAACGAGTGTGTGCCTGCTCTGAAACACCAGCAACAGATAACAGATGGTCCCCCTGCATTAGAAGTGTTTTATTTCCCTGCGGAAGCCAGATATGTCAAAAATAAGCATGTGCAACATTAGTCATTTGGAATATTCATGCCCCTGCCGTCCGATGGTTTCCTTTTCACAGCCAAAATACCACCAGCCCAATTCTCCTAAGGAAGTGAGGGGAATAAGGGGGAGTAGGGAAAAAAGCAGTCATCAGCTGAACTGATGGGGGAAAAGGCTCAGGCCTACATGCAGCTTTAATGGAGGAATTATTTTTCTCCTGGTTGCTTCTTTAGCATGCCAGGGCTGTAATTAAACAGAGGCTACAGTCCTTAGATGTGTTCATATTAAGAACCACGTCACCCAGCCCCATTAGATTGTGATGTGAATATGCACACATGTCCATATGGCTGCCTGGCTGCATACGCATTAGTTAACCTCATCCACTGGGTCAGACTTCTTTTGCATTCCTTCATACACTAGACTTATCTTTAGGAGTCCTCCTCCTCCCCTCCTGTACTACTTATCTTCCTATTTCTCCTCTCCACCTCCATACTTGCTTCTCTGTAGCTTCAGTCTCTTTAAACTCCACCTCCTCTCCTCCCAGGCTTTTTACCCCCGTCTCCCACCATTGAGCATGGCTGCCATCCTTGTCCTTGGTGGCGGACATGGGCATGCATCATTATCAGGCCTTATTAACCATCCACATAGTTGGCAGTCCCGGGCCCCACCAGGGGCCAATGGCATGGTTTTCCTACCGACGAAAACAGGAGTTTTGAGCAGCACTTTCTCACTTGCCGTGGTCCCTCGTGATCAGGGTTAATTCGTGGCAGCATGTGTGAATGTTGTAGAAAGAAGAGAGGAGGAAGAAAAGGAGGAGGAAAAGCTACTAAACAGTAAAGCACTGCTTATCGCAGAAATGCAATATGATTTATTCAGGAGTATGCAAATCCAACACAATCACTCTGCCTTGTTTACCGAAGGGACCTGCTGATTCAGAGTCTGAAAGAGAGGGAGAGAGAAACAATCCCAACCATAGACACCAACATACAGTGCATACACCAAGGCAATCACCAGCAACTAAATCTGTGGTTTTCCTTAGAATGAGGAAATGAAGGGTGTCGGACAATTTCTTGGTTGTTTCACAGCTTCAAAAACCTTTAAATTTATTCTGGTGAGACTGGATTGCTGATGTAAAGAGTGAAGGGTTATATGCAATTCATGTCTTATCATATGTAAATACAGTAAATTGCTTATAAAGCATTGGGTGGATTGATTAAATACCTTTGTACTACATGCTATTGCTTGCAATGATTACACAAAGGACTCTTTTTTTTTAAATTAAATTTAATTTATTTTTGTATTAAAGATGTTCTTTTTAGGGGCTTTTTCCCTTTATTACAAGTGACAGTGGATAGACATGAAAGGGGGAGAGAGAGATGGGGAATGACACGCAGCAAAGGGCAGCAGGTCGGATTCGAACCCGCGCCGCTGCAAGACTCAGCCAACATCGGGTGAACTGGGTGAGCTAGAGGCCGCCCCACACACACATAAGGACTCTTGACAGTTGGTGTGGGAAGGGCATGGCACACCAATGATGAATTTGGGCATAACGGCAGGGTATTGACCAAAATATGTTGACAACACAGAGTTTCAAAAACTGTGATGTACCCAAAGCTGGGATCAAATTTTGTTTAGAAGAAAAAAAAAATTAGTTTCTAATTTAAATCAACATTGTTTTCTTATTACACTGCATTTTATTTAGGGAAAGTCCTTGTACAGCTACTTTAGACAACATTGATCAATTAATTGATTGAAAAACAGGTTTGCAGAGAAACTTGTTTATATTCCACAAAGAAAGATATTGAAGTATGATTATGGGGAATTATGGGTTAACAAATTAATTTAAAGAACCCATAGTAACTGATTCCACCTTCAGTGAAACAGATCATCGTCACGTGCACTTGTAAATACAATAAAAGCAAGACTTAGCTCTGCATTATGTCCACAAGAAATGGAGTAAGTAAATGTGCTTTCCATTTAGACTTTTGACAGCCTACTTTATTAATAATGTTACCTTAGTTGTAGCCATGCCCCTTTGTGTTATCATGTTCCCAGACATTCCCTTCCAAACCTACCACTGAAAAATATTTATTAAATCAATTTAATTTTATATACTTATAAGTATTTATGTTTTTTTTGTCATTGTTTTGAAGACATTACCTGTGTATGCTTTTCTTTACCATTCTATTAATGGCTAGAGGGAAATCTAATGATTGTTTGACTGCCATGTATGAATCCGTATCTTTGAAGCGGATTTCAGCGCTAGTAGATAAGCTACTGTATTACTATGCTGTTTGCCTAAAGTAAGAGTGTAAAGATTATCTCTAAACTCAGGAGATCTGATATCCAACATACTGTAGAAAAATAGAATGTGTTGTTCAAAGTCAGCTATGTACTGTGAATAAAATGTAATATACCATGTGCAACTGTCCAGTGTTGAATGCTTGTTGGACAGACTTGAATTTGATCTGAAGCTATTTTTCATTAGTAACTAGGAGGCGCACAGTCTTGCATGTCACATTTAATTTATGCTCTTTTTGCTCTTCATCTTCATTGTGTTATAGAAGTGGGTATGAGTTGCAGCCATTTCCTGACTTTCTGCTGAGAGCCCAGTTAGCGCTTTTGTATTGATTTATCTGCACGGTATTGCATGTACTTTTCCAGGTGAGTACCTGCAGCTAGCGTGAGTGTATGGAAGACAATTATTCCTTCTAAGAGAATCTCTGAGGCCACACAAAAGAGAGCAGAGTTAAGAAAATTGATCTCTTCAGGCTTGACAGCCGTTGTGTGCATGAGCAGACAAAGGCATCCACAACTTGACTCTTATATCCTATTTTTTTATGTCAAAACCCTGTTATTACATTCTTGAAACTTTTAGTTTAGTTATTCTCGCTGTAACATTGAGCGATGAGACCTGGCCTGTGAATAAAACATAATAATTAGCTTATATCATAACACTCCATTCTAGTTCTTTGTGACCATGTGCATATTATACAAAATTGCCAAAATGGTCATGTGGGCTTTTTTTTTGGTTTATACCATTTACAGTGGCCATGGTCTTGAGCTAGGTTGTAGCTTTCAAGCATAGGAAGTCATAGCAACAATAATAGCAGAGATGTGTGCTGTGGATGCTGGTTGTGATAGCCTAAGCGGTTTTTAAGATCTTCTTTATACACCACAGCCAGATGAGTGACAATCTTTTGACATGAACTTGACTACCTGAGGCAAAGATGGAGTTAGAATTGTATGTGCTGTTATAGTTTTAAAAATATAGCTTTACATTGAGCTATTAAAGGAGACCTATTGTTTTCTGTATTTTCTGTCCTATCTATATTGTTACAATGTTGGATGTTCATGTGAAACATGACACATTACTGCTGGAACATGTCTTGTTTTGTAGTATTTGGTTTAGAAACCTTTATTAGTGATTCTTCATGTCATAAAGTCCTGTTATATACTGCGTTGCAGTCAGTCTCCGGCTGCAACAGACTGTACAGAGGCAGTGACCACTGTTGCCAACTTTTTTCCGATGAAAGTAAAATTCGATTGATTTGCATATTGGTGACGTCATCATGTATCATCTGCATCAAGCATAGTGGCTGTGAACTGAAAACGTATATACTCTATAATAGGTCTCATTAAAAACATTTTGCCATATAGTCTAATGCTCAGTACAGCTCTAATGGGGCATTCAGACCAAAAAAAGCAATCCGCCGATTTTCCGCAGGGTGGTGCGGCGGGGGGAGTGTCAATGAAATGGCCCATTGTGTGACGTCCTGTTGTGTTCTTAACCCCCCCCCCCAACTAAGCACAAGTAGACTTTATATTTCACAATTACTGTTTTTCGTCATATTGTATATAGATAACGATGTTTCCGACCGCACTTGAAGGCAGCTTTATTTCACAGGAGAGAAAGAAAATAGGCGAGCGAGACATAGCGAATGCTTTGTTGTTGCAGGAAACATCCAGCTATTACACAAACTCCCGGGCAGTTCAGTGCTAACTTTCTTGTGACAGCGATAAAGGACGTGATGTTTCCTGTTTACTGTACGGGATTCTCACCGCCTCAAACCATAGCTCAAAACACTTTTACATGTCTGATCGGCGGTAATATGATTGGCCACCGCGGCGTGACATCGGGTTGCGTTTCTCCAAAAGTTGAGTCGGTCTCAACTTTTCGCCACAGGCACGCTGCGTTTTTGCCGGATCCTCGGACGGCCGACGCAGGCAGTCTGAATGCACCCTTAATCATGCACAAAATACTTACTTAATTCCTACAATGTCATTAGGAGAAAAAGATAAGACCAATGAGGTCTTATCTTTTTCTCCTGATGACACTGTCAGGAATAATCTATTGTTACACTTGTATAAAACAATCAAACCTTGAGAGGTATATTCAAGGAGGTATATTCAACAGAGACTCTCCAGTTACTGTATATCCAGCTTCTCTGTAGCTTTAATCTATGATGAGCAGAATGGTTTGTTTCTCTTCTGTAAGTAGTTTGGAAAATGGAGAGTGGGCAGTCCCTCTGTGTATTTTTATGATTTTTGGATTTGTGAAAGCATTTTTTGAGTGGAGATTTAGTATCATGCAATTTTGAAATTCTCAGTAGGAAAACACAGACATATTTTATTTCTATTTATTGATTTTAACCAAGAAATTCTAGTCCAAGTTTTTCTGAGATCGTTCCCAATCTTTCAGAGAAGCATTTTGAATTGTAAACAGACAAGAATCTGTATTACTTATGAAATTGAGAATTGAATTTACTGATTTATACTCTTGGATTTTTTACACATATGCAATATTCCCGGGTTTCGCTCCTTTCCTATCTTCATCATGCAACTAAAATGGCTGGAAGATGTTCTCATTTTTCCTGTGAATGTATGTCATATCAACAATGTGATGCTAATCCGCTGGAGTCATACACCCTCCGCCATGCTATTTTTGCCACACACATGTTGCCCGAGAGGTCAGCAGCATAGCAGGGTTCCTACTAGGTTGAATTGCTTGGAGGCAGAAGTTAATTTCCAACTCAACAGAGATAAATTACTTTGCTTTGACCTCCCTTGCTCGCTGGCACAACAAAGATTTTTTGCTTTTCTAGGAGACGGACACCGTAAATATCTGTAAATTAAAGCAGTTGTTCATTACTTACAGTATGAAGTGATTTGATTTGGTAACAATGATTAGCCAAATGTGTCTGTTTTTCTGCTGAGCTCAGATAAAACTATACTTTTTTTGTTTGTAGATAAGTATGTTTTTGATTTACACCAAGTCATCTCTTTACAGAGCAGAATGGAAAGAAAAAAAGCATATTTTATTATAACAATTAAATTTACATGCACACTATCAGTTAAATCTGATCTAAGTAATACTCCAGCTATTAAAATCTTATGTAAATGTATTTAAGTGAGATCTTCTATCCATTTCCTTCAAGACCAGTTTTTTCAGTGTCAAAGCCATTTTTTGAATATTTTTAGGCTGTCAGGACCAGCTTTAAGTTGTGTCAGATACACACTGTAATGCTGCACTGAAACTTTTTAAAACCGCTTCCTAGTAAGAAAAATTGAGCACTAATAATGAATGATTGCAATTTTTGACCATTTTAAAGTTTTTCTCAGCTGGAGGCCTAAGAGCAAAAATGACCTGTGGACCCCAATTGACCCCTGTAGTACTCCCTTTCTGTGTACATTGTGTATGCACCCCACCTGACATTCAAATACAGTGCACACAGCAGACGCATGGCAAGTTCATTATGTTTTGCCTAGAGCCCCAGAAACCAACCAATTCTTATACAGTGGAATACCACGTTGTCCCAGAGGTGGTAGGTGTCTATTACTTCACTTTTATTGTGATTAAAAATCATTGTATGTAGGGATGCATCTCATATAAGTATTTTGTGTAGGAAATTCTTTATTAGGAATAACCCCTTGAGATGGAGCATCTCGTTTTCAAGGGGGTCCCTAAATTGTATCATTCAAGATGTTAAAGTTCTTAAAACTACAATAGCAATTTTCAAGATTTGATAATAATGCAGCACCTGCCTTAAGGCCCAATTGCAGCTGATATTTTGCTTTAGCAGTGCATATTCCCAAACAAATATGCAATGTAATGAATCAAATCACCACAAGCCACATTACATATTCATTTCATTTTCGCTTATTATACAGGAAAAATGTAATTAAGTTACAATATAAACGGGCCTGACTCAGTTTAAAAACTGGTTTGCAGCAGGTTCCTGTTTTGCAGAAACATAAAACATTGAACATAGTTACGGCACATGAAGACAGAAACACGTGTACAGGACATTAGCATGGGCTAGACAGATGCAAACACATAAAACAAAACAAACAGTGCAAACAAGACTTGGACAATACATACAAATATGTGATGGATGGTAGTGTTCTGATGTGATGAGGAATGTCCTTCCCAATGTTGGTGTATGTATAAAAAAAGTATTTCTGACCATAGTTGTTTTTGTATGGGGGGACTGGAATGAATGACTGTGAAACTGACCTAGTAATGCGTAAAGTAGTAAATATGAGGCTTTAAAAGAGAACTCCGGATGATTTTTACCTGAATTGTGATCGCTAGATGGTTACGAGTACTGTCAATAAAAAACAAAACGACCAAAATTCGGCGCTAGCAAACTGGAGTTGCTGCAGCTACGGCCAGAGCTCCCTAGCTCCTAGCCGAAATGCCAGTTGTGGGGGCATATTTTAAAGAGTGCCTTTGTGCCTCTTAGCAGACACAAAATGCAATAAAAATGTCAGGGCCCTTACGTGACAACAAGATGCGTTTTCAACTCAGACATTGTGTTGAAACCGTTTAAATTCAAAGTTTGTACTGTCACTTACCTTGTCTCGATACTGCCGGTAGCTAGCTCGGCCTGCTAGCTGCACAGCGGCGTCCGGGATGAGGGGGTTCAGCCAGGTTTCGGTGATAATCATCACCCAGCAGTTCCAGCTCATCCATTTTGTTTGTGATGGATCTGGTGTTGGTGAGTTGGAGGCTTGACAGTGGAGGTATGTGTGGTAGTGTCTAGGGCTGCATCTAACGATTATTTTAATAATCGATTAATCTGTCGATTATTTTTTCGATTAATCGATGAATCGGTTAAAAAAAACAAGCATTTATTTACATCAACTCAATACATACTTACATACATACTTGTTGTTTTAGTTAATAGTTGTGTAAAGGTAAGTAACCCAAGAGCAGATACAGACAAGACATACACACACACACACACACACACACACGTTCACTTGAAGCTTATTCATTAAATTATTACCAGTAACCAGTTAAGTTCATTTATACACCACATTTAAACACAGCTTAAGATGACCAAGTGCTATAAAAGAACTTTAAAATGAAATTAAAAAGTATAACACACACACATATATTTGTCAACAATAACGGATACGGGACAAAGCACAGAATATATACATGATAACAGATTGAAAAATGAATAAAGTTAATAAAACCATGTCTTTAGTCTTGCAAACTATACCACCCCTGCTTTACTACGGTTATTAACGAGCTAACGCTAGCTTGTCATGCTTGTGAAGCTGGATAACGAGTAAACACCACACCACACCAGCACCAAAAGAGCTACTGGTGGGACGGTATGTTCCTCACTTCAAAACGGAACAAAAGTAGGATTCTGTCGTGACTTTACCCTGCTGTTGAACTCCCTTCCTCCTCATCAAGGCCTCCAACATGTTTACGTTTTAGGTGCTGAATCATCACCGTGGTGTGCCCGTGCCATGCCGTGTCGCTTTTGCTTATCTTGCAATTAACACGTTTTCAATTTATTTAGTGTGAAATGCTCCCACACCTTGGATGACTTAGGTCGTAATGATTTCTCTGCCTCCGCCGTGTGTTTCAGAACAATGTTACGGGTTCTCCGGTCTCTCTCCGTATTTCCTCTACCCCCGCTCTGCTCTTTTCTCTTTTCCTTTTGCGACTCAATTTTTTTTTTTTATCTCTGAGACTGAGTGGCGTAATAGTTGCACGACACAATGAATTGATATTATGAAATTCGTTGACAACTTTTTTTAATAATCACATTTCATCGATTCGTTGTTGCAGTCCTAGTAGTGTCCTTAGCCGGCTAGCAGGCCCGACCGGCATCCTCGCTTCTGCTTTCTCTCCCGTCTCCGCCTTCGTCGCCTCCCGCTGCCGACAACAATCCACGGAGCGCCCGGTGGTCTTGCTATGTACCTCTAGAGGACAGATCATGCCTTCGCGATGAAAAAGTTTAGTTTATTTCCCCCTCAAAAATAGGTAATTGAGCACTGTAGTGGTTATTACCGTATGCATGACTATGTAACTATATGGAAACGGTCCAAATGATGCCTGTGGCTTGCACAGTAATATCGTTACATTGTGTCTGCTAAGAGGCACAAAGTCACTCTTTAAAATATGCCCCCACAACTGGCATTTTAGCTAACTGGAAGCTCTGGCCATAGCTACAGCAACTCCAGTTTGCTAGCACCGATTTTAGTCGTTTTTTTTCCCCCCTATCGACAGTACTTGTAGCAATCACGATTCAGGTAAAAATCGTTCAGAGTTCTCTTTTAAGGGCCCCGGGGGTCTGGGTGCTGGGAGAGCTTGCAAGCCAGCCTTGCAGGTTGCAAGCGTAAACACAAGTTACTATTTCTGGTGGAAATGGCATCTAAACCAGTAAATTTAAGATTCTTCAGTGGAATAACCCCTTTGAAACATAGCCCTTATGGTGTATATTTTGAAAGCCTGTTATCTGATGCTGTTCACCATGGATGTTCCTGGCTATATATAACAAAGAGTGTATACAATGCTGTAAGTGACCATTATGCTCTCAATTATGACTGTATATTTTCCCCCACTGCCTACCATGCTACTTAAGCACTTATTAGGGGCATACTTGAGGCTCACCCACACAGTTCACTTTCAGCCCACATTTGGCAGGTAACGAGCTTGACGAAGGAGACAGCAATAGACACATTTCCTGCCAGAGATCACTGAGGTGTGACCCTGGTGAATGCCAGTATGGTGGTTTGTATTGATTTGTGCCTCCTAAAATGGTCAAAAAAATCTACATTATTCAATTACTAATTGACCTCATTTCCTCTGGGGTCTTGAAGATTTGACTGTTCTGTATGACAGACGTCTGTTTTCTGTCTCTTAGATGTGTTAAGCTCAGTAATAAAAAGAATTGCTGACCGAAAACTGATAGCATGAAGGCACTCATAGACAATGCAATAGCAACAATTGTTCAAGTTCATTGCATGTCACATTGTGTGAGATGGGGCTAATAAAGTCCCGCTCGCAATCTGTCTCAAACTGTACAATGATTTTCTACCACAGTTATATTAAGCTTGACCATCCAAAGCTTTCATGTTCTGTTACAATCTATCCTGGCAGCAGTCGACTGAAAGGCAGTTCAAGAAACTGAAATTCTGTTAAAGTCCCATGTTGCTTTGAAGAACTGGGCTATTGGCAGATAAGCTTATCATTAGATGTGCCTGTCAGATTTTATTGGAACAAAAACTCATGCTTACTGAAGAATTAAAGAATTCAAGCAAAGAGACAGGTGGTTGCCAGCCTTGTAATGATGCATAAAAAACATAAGTTGTCTCCCACATTGAATTGGTGGTAATTGCAGGGTACATTTGGAGCTGATGGTTTTCTACAGGCTTGGCTATGAATACAATAAGGGGATGCTGACCATACCCAGACAATACACTCTTATTTGTGCTGTTTTTGCTCAACCTATGTTTGGTAAGATTGTTTTCTCAGTTGTTTAAGTTGGTTTCTATATTTTGCAAGAGCTGCAGTCTCATGGTCTCAAGAGATGTGATGTTCTTTCCTACACAGAAAGACTTTCACAAGGAAGCGTGAGAGCAGCAGAAATACTCAGCCATGGGATTTACCTGTCAACTGCACTTAAGCACGTGGGATGACACGCTAGACGCTGTAATAGTAAAATAAAGGCTGACATGCCTTTCCTGTGATCTTCGGTCACTGATGGCTTCATGTATGTCAGCGCCTCAGAGCTAAGTAGAAAATAAACTTGCATTAATAGATGGTTGGATGGATCTCTGTGTTTTGAAGGCCTCAGTTTCTTGAAAATCATTTTTCTTGTCAGCTTATCAGACGCATATTTCATATGTAAGCCAGCATTTCATGAACTGCTCATTTCTGTCTTGCTTCTTTCCTCTGCTTCATAGTTTGACGTTCTTTAAAGGAGAATTCACTTTCTTCCAACAATGTATAATCCTTTTTAATTCTGGTCAATCAAAACCTTACCTAAGTGATGAAGCATAAAGATGTTCGCTAAAACCAGTATATAACCGTATACATTAACTTTACTGAAACCTCAACTATTGCGGAAGCTCCTCTAAGGTCTCTCTATGCTTGAGAGCAAATTGAAAAATTAACAATCTGATCTAACCTAACAAGGACCAAAATGTGGCTCTGTATTGACATTTAAAATCTGAAGCTCCCAGGTCAGTTTCAGATTGCTGTGTCTAAAAGTACAGAGTAGGGTTTGGGGATTTAACTAAGCACAAGAACTCGGCTCAATTCCCAAAGCATCCGCCAACCACCCAACTGCACAACACTTTTGGAAAATAGACACACAGGTAACTGATTTCTCCACTGACAAAGCAACAGAAGAAAAGCTGGCTATATCATCCCAACCATCTGGAAGTCTGGCTCAGACTTGAGGCTGATGTGTAACTTTTAATTGGAGAGACAGTGGTGGGAGGCAGAAGTGTAGGAAGGAATGATCCCAGTGGATAGACAGGCACTGCCTGCTGCCAGATGGACAACCTGAGTTTGCTGGAGTGCAAACCATTTCATTCTCGGGCCAATGTGCTGTGTGTTCTATTTTACAAAGAGCTTGTTGGAGAGTCATAGTTTGGTCCAAGACATCAGATGCTGCAAAATGCTGCTATTTTCACAGGACAGAATTAGGCAAGGAAATGCTTAGATATTCATTCGGAGGGTTTCATTAACAGACATTTTCCATTTCAGAAGATGACATTAGATGTCATATAAGGGATCCCAGTATTGACAGTTAAGTGTCAATTGATTGTAATTGTCAATGTCAGTGTTGGACCATAATGTGAAACTATAACCCCCTACTCCAACCAATTTATCAGCTATCGAAGCTTGGTGATCCAGTTTAAAGCATATTTAGTTCAAAAATTGTTTGAGCTATTAAATAGTCAAATATAAAATGTTTGTTTTTTAAGTTGTTTCAAATTGTTTTTATGACCAGAAACTGATACCTCCTTTAATTATTGGCCAATATCAAAAATACGTTTTTAAAAGTTTACGCCTAAAAAACGTTTGACATTTTTGGAAAAATGCTGATTTGCTATTTCAATCAGTAGCATAAATACTGTAATTTGGGGGAAATGGCTAGTCCTGCTGTGTTCCAAATTCAATAATACGCCAACCCACACCTATAAAGCTCACACTGAGGTCACCAGGTTTGCTACCATTGTGCCTGTACAGACACCAAAACCTGTGGCAACCTGCCTCATTTACATTTCTTTTCATGTACATTTGAAATAAAAAAGACACATTGTGTAAATAAGAGAACTTTTGCGTTAGACTGGGCCAGGCTAGCTGTCTCCATCTGCTTCTAGTGTTTATGCTAAGCTAAGCCAAACACATTCTTGTGGAAAACAAGCAAATAATAAAATTTCCCAAAATGTCTAACTGTTCCTTTACATTTTTCAGTAAGGTTGGACCGGTTTCTACTTTAACAAGTGTGATGCATTGTGAGAGCTTAATTGAATATTTCTCTACACTGAGTGCACCAGCATGTGTCAGTGCTAGACAATCTGGGGAAATTAAAAAGAAGACCATGGCTACATCAACTAGCCGCTGAGATGGATGTATAAACATATTTTACCTCTCAGGTCCCCAAATGTTGCTGTGGTTGCAAGTTGGTTATGAGATGGTGTACTGTCTAGGTTTAGGTTTGTTGATGCACTTGGAAGTAGATTTCCTCCACAAAATTCTGCTCATTGTGAACTGAATATAAACATGCAGTTGTGCAGCAGTTTTATAAACTTGGAATGCTAAATCTGTGCTGCGGATGAGCTCCTACAAAAGTTGAAATGTTGAACTGACAAATTCTTTGCCGGGCCACTGTGTCTTGCACAGTTGTATTGTATCAACTTTCCCAGCAGTCTTGTCCAACAGTATTTCAAAAACAATGTCTGTAGCACCGGGCAGAATTAGATTTTAAGAGACAGTGGCCCAATCCCAAAGTGAGCCCTGAGGACAAAGGACTAAAGACTCACAGACTTAATTGATCTCAGGTGCTAAGTGAGTGAGTGTGTGAGGCCACATGGGCTCAGATAGGAATAAATGGGATTGGGACAGCACTTCACGAGATCACATGTTACCTTGGCGACGTTTAATAAAAAGATGTTGCTGACACTTGCCGGTTTGGGAATTTTCATTTTAAGTTTGTTGCTTTCCACACGGCCAAGGCACAGGAGATGGCTGCATGATTCCACATTATTTCAAGCTCTTGTTTTACAAGCTGGAAAACAGGTTGGTCTGTTCCGTGGACGTGTGTCATGCTGTTGTTTACCTTTGTAATTTCCGGATTTCCCTACGGTTTCCGCGGTAAACGTCATAACGCTTTGAACTGTGGGTAATTCCCTTTGGTGAAGTCTGCATCGATGCAGACTCACGGAAAGGGCTCGGTAAGTGTGTACTCAAACCCTCACGCCCTTTGAAACTCGACATTGGGACAACCCTAAGCCCTTACGAATTTCGAGAGAACTCGCACCAACGTCTGTGAGTCTGTGAGTCTGGACTTTGGGATTGGGCCAGCGTGGGGTATCTGTGTGGGCCATCTGATACAAGGCTATAAAGGACCCCTTCAGGGCTTGCTCAGCAATGGTCACTTTTTGCTTTAATACAGTTTGTCTGTTTAGCTTGTCTCACCTTTCTCTTTGCTGTGGTGAAGCCATACATTCAGTAAATTTCATATTTGTGTCTTAGTGCTGACCTTTTGTGTGTGTTTTGTAGCTGAGTCAAGAACTTTTATTTTTTATTTTATTGCTGCTCTCTCACACTGCTCTCTTACACACACAATATGCTAAATATAGTGCTAGGACGCAGTTTATTCTGTAAAAGTGCCATCACATCTGAATGAAGCCATAAGGAACATTAATGTAAAAGTCCCCTATGGCTTTTGTCTGAATGACAAAAAGCAGTCACTTTAAGAGATACAGCGGATGAAGCCAGCAATATAACTATATGTATATTTCATTTCTGAAAAGGGTTTAATTAATAGGAGATACAGTTTAAATATATCTGCATCTGACTGTACTGACTAACTTACTAACTGATGTCCTGTTCTTTTCTGTGTTTCTCAGCTTGGGATTTGGAATTTTTTAGGCAATGCTCACATTAAAACTAATACACTTTCACATTTCATTAAACTGTACTGTTTGTATTTTAAATTCATTGTTACATTAGCGCAAATTGGTGTCTGATTGTAGTCTCACTAGAGCTCCAGAGTTGAAAGAAAATCCAAGGGCTGTGTAGGTGAGACAAGATGTGATACATGAATGATAAACAGTCCATTGCGGTTTAAGCAGTGCCTGGTTCAAGAGTTTGGGAAAGAAGGGTCCATGTTGAAATCTAAAACATGTAAACTGATACCTGGATTCACCCACCTCTTTAGACCCCCTCCCTTCCTTTGTTCATTCACCAGCCTCTATAGGCATGTGTATGTTTTTCTTCATTTCACACCTCTTTCACTGTATATTCATGTGTCGCTACTATTGCCTTTCTGGTACCCCCCACCTATCCGCCTAACCTAAACCCCTTGACGTAGGAATTCAATTTGTACTGTATGTTTCATTTTCACTCTGATTTAGATTTATTTCATGCTGGCTGCTTTTAATTAACTCTCTGGAAATGCGACGAGAGGAGGGGAGGATGAAGAGAGAGTGAGAGAGACAGAGAGATAGATAAAACTCCACCAATGAGTTACACCGGCAATCATTTACCACTTAGACAGTAGTGCAGAAGCCCCCCGTTTGTTGCCCTGGCAACTGGTGCCTTGGTGATTGATTCCTTGCCATTGTGGCATCGCTGCGGGGAATAGAGCGCGTGAGCTTAGCGTGCTTGCTACATCTTCCTAATTAAAATGGGATTACATAGTCATCGCCGTTATATGTTCAAACAAATGCAAGGCTGTGAAGGAAATTAATTTTGGTAAATGTTAGCGCTGTTAAATACAACTATAGATAAACAAATGTAAGCGAGCTCAATGTACTGATATTCACACTATGCATGAACATGTGCCTCCATGCCATTTGCATGTTGGGGTTGTAACGAGTGACAGCAACAGTGCGGAGTGGAGCTTGATTGACAGTGCATGAATCATGTTATGCAGCACAAATCACCAGACACAACAATTAGTCTGTTTGTAGCTGTCTGCTAATCAGAAAATATTCTTCAAATTGGAGCTTAATGTACATCTTAAATGAACAACGGTTTCTTAATGTAATTGGATTAGGCAAGTCAATCATATCTATGCATTTTATGCTGTTGTCTTTCAGACTAGTGTGTATTGAGGGGCTAAATATTCTCCCATGCACAGAGCTGAGACTTGATTACTTCACATTTTACAGTGGCTGCTTACACTTGCACCAAGGGGATACTATAGCACACTGACATATTTAAAAACATGCTCTTGCATACATATGAATGAGAAATTAGTTTAGTTTATTACTAGATAATGCAGCAGAAATTACAGGTAATGTAGTAGTGTAGTAATATAGTAGCATTATAGAACCATTGGCTTCATTTTAATTCAATATAATAAATCTACTATTTTGGTTAGTCTAGCGCTACCTATACTTTTCTTTAACCACCAGGATTTCCTACAGCAGCATGTTGGCCCAATGGTTAGCACTGTGGCCTCACAGCAAGAAGTTTCTGGGTTCGAATCCAGGTCGCCTTTCTGTGTGGAGTTTTTACTGTATGTTTGCGTGGGTTTCCCCCACCATCAAAAAAAACATGTACTAGGTTCTCCAGTCAGTGCTCTTGATCAAGGCACTGGCTCAGATCTGGAGTTGGTCCCCGGGGCTGTAAATGGCTGCCCCAGTGCTCCCTTGAGGGATCGGTTAAATGCAGAGAAGGAATTTCTCTACATGTACAGTATGTGTATGTAACAATAAAGTACCTTTACCTTTTTACCTTTACATAGTTACAGGATATGTGTAATGGTCTGCTGGTACCATATTGTTCAAGGCCAATAAAAACAAAAACTTTTTTTAAAGTGCAATTCTTCAAGATAATTGTGTGCGCGAGTCACATTCTTAAGTCTGTAATTCATGATGTTTAGTGGCCCCTTGAAGCCAACGTCTAAGTGAGTGAATGAGCGAAACCAGAAAGAGGTGTGACGTATAAAGCAAAAGAAAAATGAGGTCTAGCACTCGGTTTTCAAATTTAAATAACTACAATGCAGTTAGCACGGTGTAACATGGTGCATTGGGCCTGTTCCCAAGCAGAGCTCCTTGGCACTGGCTGTGTGGGATGTGTCATTACAGCAAAGGTAATAATAGACCAGGGAATTTATAATGTGATGCTTTTTACGTGCCTATGAAACAGCATGAAAGCCTGAGACTGCTGGCAGGAAAAAAAGGAAAAATTCATGTTTGGTTGTAAACAATGAAAATCCTTTTATTGCTGATATGTCATGTGACTGAAACATATATTAAACCTTTCATGAAGGACCTCCGGAATAGAACACATTCAATTATACCCGTATAGAAATGTGAAACGGGTCTACCTGCAGACCGAGGGTGCACCACGAGTACCACGTACCTCTACTATATCATTGCATGACGCAGAGGTTTTTACAAGGCTTGCTGTGGGTAACAAACTACTCTCTGAAATGAAAGTGCAGTTACAGCCTTATAAAACTGAGTGCCCAGATTAGGCATAAATCACATTCAGTCTTGTTTTGCCCTCTCAATCTTTTCTCAGTATGGGTGCCAGGCTTTTGTGTGCTCAGCAAGCACGCTAACATTATTTTTCTTCTTTGTGCAGTGAAAGAAATATATGACATGAAGCAGCATGCATTTTTTTTTATTCCCCTTTTCAAATTGTGTGAATTGAAAATGTCTATTTGTGTGAATGCCATTCAGCATGTCGGCGAGTTCATGCATGCATATGGGTCTGATTCACATACCATACAGACTTATATTTTAATATATTATATTTTAATCAGCAGGGATAAATGAAGGTGTAACTGTAGTTGCAGGTTATTAATGCCATGTCAGGCAAGTGTCTTTATACTGTCAAAAATAGCTAAAGAAAGTTTTATTTTTGGATTGGATAGATCCTAATGTCTTTAGATGAACCCCTTACCTTTAATTTAGCACCAAAAGCAGGTCAAAATTTTCCCTTATCCAGTGAAATATCTCATCATCTAATAGATGGATTTTGTACAGACATTTGTGGTTCCCAGAAAATGAATCCTGATGATTTTTCCTCCATGAAGTCAGGTCAATTGTTTTGAAAATGTGTCTAATAATCTCTTTAGCTACTTCCTTTCAGCATGTTAGAATTGCCATTGTGGGCATGTTAGCATGTTGTTAGCATTTAGATCAAAGGACTGCTGTGCAAGTACAGCCTTACAGAGCTGCTAGCGTGGCTGTAGACTCTAGTATTGTTATGCCTGGGGTTCCAGACTATCAAAAGACATTGTAATATATTATGATATACTAATCTGTGAGTGGTTACATTACCTTATCTGAAATGTCTTTTTGTGATCAACCCCAACCGCCACTTTTTCTTTAAACAGTTTAAAAGAAAAAAACATGTTTGCACATTCTATGTAGCAATGTCTGTTTACACAACTTTTAACCAGAATAACATGAATGGGAGCCTGATTTCTCCAAGTGGCTCAAGTTGCTGAATGAGGATGACAGTGTACTATTTATTTTTCCCTTTTGGGTTGTGTGTTAAAAATCACACATACGTGTGCGTGAATGGCATCGAGTTCGCTCTCCTTTTGAGCGTAGAAGAAAACCATCTGGGAATGTGTTTGTGTTAAGCAAAGTGCAACGGTTTTCCTCTCTTTCATTTACACAGGCGCCTGGCATCATGTAGGGACTAATGTGGAATCTAAATCTGGACCTTGTTGATAGAAAATGGCAGGTCACACTGTTTGGCATGTGACTCTCACAAACCCCAGTGCAGGCAATGGTGCTAATAGATAATTGCTAGCTTAATAGGAGATGACATGTTGTATGATGTTGCACTCAGAGCCAGTGAGTCTGTCTCCAAATAGCGATCTTTATTGAAAATACAACCTCCATATTTTTTTTCTATTTCAGGTGGAGACATTTGAATTATAAAGAAATTCTTGACTTATGCACATCTGCTCATCTAATAAATGTTGTTTATGTCTTGTGTTTTTTGTTATTATTTATGATAATACATAGATTTAGACCTGCCACTAGCTGCAACATGTCTTAATTTGCATTACATTTCATGGATACAAAATAATTCATCATATGAAAAGCGAGCTTTCTTGCCTCCTCTTGTGAACTTTCGTTCGTGGATTGCAACAATTTGCATGCAGAGCTCTCTGTCTCTCGCTCCCTCGCTCCCTCTCTCACACACACACACACACACACACACACACACACACACACACACACACACACACTCACATAGAGACACACGCATCATCATCATAACCGTTCGCTGTGGACTCACACCCTCCCCCTTCGCCTCCCACTCATCCTACTGATTGGAGTTGTCACAAGTCAGAGGGTCACAGTAGAGGATGTCAATAGGCCACACACACACACACACACACACACACACACACACACACACACACACACACACACAAAATAAAGCAATAAAGGAGAGAAGCAGACTAAATGACAGACAGACAGTAATACAGTCCTATCTTAAGTGTGTATAAACACACCCCACAATCACCCCAACACGTCAACAGCTGTGCATCAGCTCACTCTCCCACTCAATGCAGCCACGCACGCCGACGTCAGCGAAGAGCATTCAATTTATATTCATTATTTACCAGTCAACTGCCTTGATTTCAGTGATTGGATATACCCTCTACCAGATACTGGCTCCTCCCTCGCTTTCCTCAGTCCCATGGACCTCCCTCCCACGGCTCACTGTCTCCCCTCAGCTTCTAGAGCGGATAGCTGTGTGTGTGTGTGTGTGTGTGTGTGTGTGTGTGTGTGTGTGTGTGTGTGTGTGTGTGCGTGCGTGCGTGCGTGCGTGCGTGCGTGCGTGCGTGCGTGCGTGCGTGCGTGCGTGCGTCTGTCTGTCTGTCTGTCTGTCTGTCTGTCTGTCTGTCTGTGTCTTTTATGTATGTTAAATGTTGCTGGGTATGTGGCAGTAAAAAGGCTTTTGGGGTATGAGTAGAAAGCAGATGGATGGCCGGAAACAGCTTTCCAAAAGGTTCAAAGCTTTTTTTACACAACATTTTATTTTTACACAACATTTGAGACTCACACTTATAGAACGACTGTTGCTGTGTCATTCACTCTTATGCCACTTTCCACCCCACAGAACCCTTTTCTTTTAAGGCCCTGATTTTTAATCCCCTGGTTTGATACTTTTTTTGTGTGGTATGTTTAAAAAAAAAAGGAACATCTGCTGAAAACAGCTGGTTTATTCACAGAAAATGTATCTGCAACTATTTTGATAATCCCATAATCATTTTGAATCATTTTTAAAGAAAAAATGCTAAAGAATCAGCTGATACCCAGTTATTAAATGTGATAATTTGCTTGGGTTTGGACTGTAAATTGGAGAAAATGAACAATAAAATAATCAGCTGATTAATCGATAATGGAAATAATAGTTAGTTAGTCAGTAGAATATAACCCCTTTAGGTCTGCTGCAGTACAATAATGCATCCTCACTAAAGCATAGGTTCCACCACCAGTCCTTTACCAAACAAAAAACTAGCAGTAATCAATACTGGCATACATTTAAAAACAAAACAAAAAAAACAAGTAAAAGCAAAATTCCTTTACTGAAAACAATTATTAAATATAACGGTCGTAACTAAGGATTATTTTAATTGTTAATTAATCTGTTGATTGTTTTCTTGGTTATTCGAGTTGTTTTGTCTCTAAAATTGTCGATCAGTGTTTTCCAAAGCCGAAGATGACGTCCTCATATGTCTTGTTTTGTCCACAACTGGACATTTTTACATTGTTACATAAATATTCACATTGAATAAGCTGGAATCAGAGAATTTTTACTATTTTATTAAAAATGACTTAAACTGATAACTCAATTATCAAAATAGTTGGCAATTAATTTAATAGTTGAAAACTAATTGATTAGTTGATTCATCTTTGACACTCTATTAAATATCTCCTTCAGACATGTTTTAAGACACCACCTTCACTCACCCCAGATAGGTGACTGCAAAATGTTTTGTTTAAAACAATACAATTAATTCATTCAGAAATGTAAAGTCGGTCTGCCTTTCCTATCCCCGTCATACCTCCCAGATCTACTACAAACAGCTTCAGGTAACTGGTGAAACCACCAACATGCAGCATCTCAGTAACAACATGCTCATCAGAAACAACCAAGAGCAGCCAAACCCAGCTGAGAAGTAAAAGAGACGTTTGTTTGACGAGACATTGGCTAGGCTATCTTTATCTCCAACCATAAGCAGAGACAACCACATGCAAAAGCTTACAGGCAGTTTGCGCTCAAATTGTTTTGGGCACCTGTCATCCTCTATTATAATTAGCAAGTGGACGTCTAAATAATTGCCATCAGGCTGCGGCTGCTGTATCAGTGTTGGTAGCCAGAGCCCCGTCCCCCGCCTTTAGTTCTAGTATTATTTAAAGGGCCGGCACGCCTTCAAAAAGCAGTGCCCTAAGCAAAGTCTTAAGCTGTGTATTCAGTCAGCGACAGCATCTGGAGTGCTGAAAATAATTAAGAGGGTTTGGTGTTGGCTTCACCATTTGTTTTGTCCACACTTGTCCCTGACACACACAAACACACATACTGTATGTGTGCACATACAGGCAGCTTTTGATCATAATTGTGACACTGCCAGGAGAGAGGGAGGTAACACACTTATCCCAGTAGGGATTCGGGATGGTTGTAAAAGTAAATGAGGCAGATGGGTCTGTCTTGAAATAAAAAGGCTCCTTTGAGGAATAAAGATAGAATAGTGAAGTTGAAGGATTGTACTGGCATAACTACAGTAGAAATAATATATAATAAAAGTACTGTTATATAACAGATATATAAATTTGCATGACTGTACATACTTATTTGATGTTTTTACAGAAAGGTCCATAAACCAATAATGTATGTATGCCCAAAGTTCTACATCATTGTGTAGAAACTAATGGAATCTTGAGAAGTAACGCAATATACAGCAACATGTACATCATGCAAAACACCCAATTCTGCTTTAACTGTATGGAGACTTTTTGTTTGTTAAAATGTAGGTGCAAGGCCATCATCCTCTCATTGCGTTTGTGAGTGGGTCTCAGAACCATGGTAGCTGCCATAAAGAGCTACGCCCCAGGGCCGGTTAGGGCTATCCCGAAGTGTATCGCCAGCTGTAGCGTGACGACTGGACTCACACTTGTCGTTCTCCCCTCTCCCTCTTTCCCCCCGATTAGACTGATGCAGTGTAGAGATGTATGTCAGGACCACATACACACACACGCACAGTGTATATATATATATATATATATATATATATATATATATATATATAGCATATTCACAAAGAGCTGTTGCCTGTGGGAAGACCATGGGTCACCACGCTTGTTTCCACCAACCCCCTACATTGAAGCTGGTTGAGGTCGCTGCTGCTCAGCAACAACTCCGCTGTGCTGATAGCAGCGCTGCTTGGGTTAGCCAGTCAATGACGTTCAGTTTAGTCCAACAACAGCTGACATTAACACTAACATGCACACACCCTCTCCCTTCCCCCTCCTCCATATCACCCTTCCCCCTTACTCTCTGTTGTTCTACAAGCTACCTCTCTCACACTCATGGGCTTCCTTTGTTGTTAACTTACTGCACAGTTGTATGTGTCAGCATGTCTGTTTGTGAGCGTGTGCAAGCTTGTCTCTCTCTCAACTTCTAATTCTCTAATTTGTCTAACATGTCCTGAAAAGGCCCCATTTAGAGAGACATTAGCATAGCACCACTTAGAGTGCAGTGGTGTCTACAGAAATCACTTCCTCTACAGAAACGGACATAATGCCGTTCTTCTGTTAGACTCTGTTCTCACGGTGTTCCCTGAAATGTTGTGACGAACAACGAATGTCTACTAACGACCTATTATGATCCAGTTGCAAATTTCAAGGACCTCTGGTCAGAAGTGGTGTCTGACGTAAGAAAAAAAACAGCATTTAGAGAACTCCCAAGTCTTGGATCTGAATGTTTATACTGGCATTGTTGTGTTAGGGTAGTTGCAGCTCAGTGAGTTCCTAGCCCATCCTTTTCTGTGTAATCTATATTTCTTGGTGCCTGCTCAGCAAGCGCTCTCCGTGGTGCTGACTTAGATGGGGCAAACTGGTGCTGTCCATGGTGCTATCATCACTGGTCCTATTTCAGTTGGTCCTTGCTGAGCTACAGCTGACTGTGTTAGCTTTTGTCAGCTCTGTCCTTTGTGCTATCTCATCTGTTTCGAGCAGAGCGCATGTCATCCGCAGTGCTAACGTTGCTAGTTTCAGCCATGATGCAGTCTAAGCTGCCCAGTAACCACTTACTGCAAGCAGACCCAATGTCTGCCACAGATTATAAGATGCTAACTGCCACTCTGGATCCATTTTCTGAATCCTCAGGAACAACCTTTATTTTTATACCCAGCTCATATCCTGCCAGTTAAATGTGTATCAGGAAGCCGATTTGTCATTACTCTAGTTTAGGCTCTATCTTGGTGCAGGCGCAGTGGCATTTTCCTGAGGTGCAGTGAGGATTTTCCCTGTTTGGTATTTTGATCACTCACTGCGTGCTGCAGCAGGGGGCGTGTCACTAGTGGTCTAGTGATGCCCTGCAATATTTTGTGCATTTTGCGCCTTCTGCTGCCTGTCTACTCTGCGCAAGACGCACCCTCTGTGCTTTTTCCTCACTTTAATTGGTTGAGGTGCAGTTTAAGGACTTTTTTGAATTAATGATTTAACTTTCATTATCCATATTTAACCATCTATTTGCACAGAATATTTTTTTCCCAATAATGCCAGGAAACAAGAATTAAGATTAATATCTTAATCTTAATATCTTCTGTCATCATTAGCAAAAAGTCTACACCTATTTGGCTTATGATATTAAAGGACATACCATTTCATTTAGGTTAGTCTAAAACCAGAAGCCATGGAAAACTTTGTATATGACGTGGTTAAGCCCAATAATGACTGTGGATTAGTGCTAGAAGATGCAGGCATTATGCACATTTATATGACTAAAACGACAGGGAAGACAGTTGTGTCATCCACAGGGCAAGCATAGTTACAGTTGTGCAGTCTGGGTTTTTATTATTGTCATTCTTCTTGATGCTGCTGCTTTAAGTAGTATAAACAAATTAGCTTTGTATATGGGTTGTGTGAAGTAGGGTTCGCTTTGATCTAATTTAGTGAGGTTGCGTTTAGAGATATGAGGGCATGTCTAAGAATAGTAAACTCACAAGGAATGAATAGCCATATAAGACTGAGAGACATGAATTTAAGGTGGTATAAGATTAGGTATGTTGATGTGTAGCAGATCATAATTTCATCTACTCTTCTTAAACATTAATATTATTATGGTATAATGCTCTCTAATCAGCATGCTAAACTTCAATTGATTGCTTATTTAAAAATATTCTTGACTCAGAAATGGTGGCATGACAGCACTCTACATTAATTGCACTCTGTCTCCAAAATACGAATGCTTACGACTGTCCCTCAGTTCCCATTGGGGTGACCTGGGAGCTTTTGGAAGACAATGCATCTCAGCACTCAACAAATGAATTGGCATGTGAGGCAGCAGAGCTTCAGTGTGTAAGAGAGCATGGGGATTGGCGCTCCAGCAGGTTACAAACCTTGGCGAAGGCTGATGTTAATTAAAGGATCCGTTCAGCACTTTCCAAATTAGATGTGAAATGTTAAGCAGGAGGGCTTTGCAATTAACGTGGTGCTCGGCGAGACCTCTGACCCCGGCTGAGGGCGACGCGTCCTTGAGACATAATTGTGCTCACCTTAAGTGCTAGTTCGACAGGAGGAGCAAAAGAAGAGTTAAGAGAGGAGCAGGATGGTAAAGTGTACCAAGCATTCCTTTGCTATAGAATGAGCTACTAGTACATTTTCTCTCTTCTTCCATTAGGCTGTCGAGAGGTTGAAACGATTTGCCTCTCACCCTCTCTCACCCTTGTTCGTGTGCATTGATAGCCGCAAGATGAATGTATTGGATTGCAACCATTTGAGGGATACACCAAATTAGCCTATTTTCACTTGTTGGAAGTCTGATTTGACCAGCTGCCAGCTTTCTATCTCTTATGTTGTCTGAAATAGATTTTTTTCTTTCTCAGCTCCTGAAGCTAACCGTGTTTGGCACCATACCAAGATGATCCCAGATAAATATATTTTATGAGATGGTGCAGACGAGTACTCTCGAGTGTGCAGCCCCAGTTATGTCGAGAGCTCTCTTTTGTCTAAGCGTACTTGTCCATCAAATTTCTCCATTTCCTGCATCTCCTAGTATTCATGTCACATGACTCCTTGAGTACACATTCAATCATTTGTTGTTATTTTTATGCATGACTCCCTTAGATCCAGTACAAATTGATGTTTTGATCCTAACATCTACATTTAGTGAAACATAAATGATAAACTCACGTGCAACGAATGTATCACCATGAATGTACAATCATTACCACATCCCGATTGTTCCAACAGCTGCGCAGTCACCTCCTGAGCACGTTCCCTCAGCAGATGGTTATCATCACTTACAAAACCATCAAAAGGGAGCATGTTGATTTGTACATGAGAGTTGCATCCTTCCTGCTATTACAGTATGTTGCAAGATGACAGCGTTACCCCGGAAGGGGACCAAGTCATGAGCAGAGGAGACACAGAAGTAGGTCAGCTCCTAGGCGTTTGTTACATCATACATATTCATGAACAGCACCCAGTTGTTGCAGAGTGAACTCAATCTACCCAGACTGTTTATTCTGTTCCTTGGGCCCCCTTGTCCGTTAAAATGTTAAATGTTAGTGATTACGCATCACGCTGATAATATGAACAATTGACTCTTAACTGTTGCATTCATATGCATTTTACCGCTGTAAAATGATTCGCATACTGTTGTAATCACATCGTAATCTCACGTTTTACCACAGTAAATCATGCATTAAGGGGTTGGGCTGAAGCAATGACTCTGCTTGTATTATTTGCGCAAATAAGCGCTTTTCCTAAAATTTACTATCTATACTATAATGTCATTTTTTTTTTTTTACTACATTCATTATTTAGTCCGTAAGATGTCAGAAAATAAGCTAAATATGTCCATCACAGTTTCTCAGAAGCCAAGATGACATCTACAAATTGCTTGTATTATTCTGTACTAAGAGAGTCCAGAACCCAAACATATTTAATTCATAGTGTAAAAAAGAATACAGTAGCTTATGCAAACATTTGTGAAGCTAAGATGTTTGACATTTCTTTTTGACAAATCCCTTTAATTCGTCGTCTTTTGTTAATCGACTGATGTTACAGCAGTAGTTCTAGCCCTCATGCATGTTTACGATGTAAGCAGTGAGGCCTGATTGATTTACCTTGTCAGTCAAAACAAGAAAAATACAATATGTATATGGGTACCAGATAAGGCAACTTTTTTTTCAAAGCTTAATATTGAAACATTTGACTGTATATTAATAATCAATCACAGTATGTGTGTTCACTGGTGCTTGGCATTGTCAATATTGGTTTATACAATTTGATATAATGGCAGTTGTGCAGTAAATGGACCCATTCGTAATTTTAGCTAGTTCTAGCCGTTGTTGCACTTGTCCTTCAACCACTGTGGATAAAAGAGAGAGTTGCAGGAGAGTGTGGGAGACTGAATACAAACTGAGTCAGTCACAATGCTATGAATTGCACTGATAGTTCAAAACATGATGCTATTTCTGCCAGCTACTGTTATTCACTCAACCCTAATATAATCAGACACTCCAACACAACGATAATGCAGGGGATGAGAGTGACCTCCTCTCAACTCCCAGCAGCCTGTGCTACAGTTTCAGAATCATTTGTGAGATTTGGATGGATAAAGAGAGAAACATAAAGAAATGGAAGCGTAACTCTGTTTATCTAATAAATGTTTAATTTATATTCTTCGTATTTAAACACATTTAAGATTCAAATGCAAACATTCATTCTTTTTTCTATAATGTAACACCTCCCCTATTACCTTTGTTGAATAGCTTCTTTAAGAAAAAAAAGGTATAATTAGCACCTCAGGGCGGTCGTGTTTGATTCTAGCAGGTGGCTATTAATGCTATTGCCAGCCCTGTTGACAGTGTCTGAAAGGCATCTTGTTCTTTGTTACAACCTGCCATAAACATTTAATTACAGGAATCCTAAACCTATATTTTAGCCCTCCCCACTCCCTACTCTGCAGTAGGAACAAGTTAGCCAATTGAGGAGGGAAACAGAGAAACTGAGAAAATGCAGCTGGAGAGAGGGAGGTGAGGGTGACAGGGAGACTCTGAGGAGTTTGTGCTGAAAATGTTGAAGGAGAGGAGAATGTTGAAGTCAAAATGAAAAGAAAAAAGGGTTTGATAGATGGAGGTGAATAAAAAGAGCTTGAGAAGGAAAGTGAATAGGATCCAACGTAAGAAGCTTGAGCATACTGCCAGGCTTTATTTTAAAGAGCAGGATTTACAGACAAACAGAGCAAACGCCTGATAGCCAACTTAATCTAGCTAAAGGTGTCTGTTGTTTGTGTAAGTGTGAGGTTCAAGGGTGGCCTCACTGCATTGCCCTTGTTCTGTTAAGCACCACCACAGCGCTCATTGCACCGACTCCCAGGCTTCTTTTCTTAGCCTGCAGAGAAATTGCCTTGCTTATTGATCTGTTCGCATGTAAACAGAGCATCTCCGGTCTACGGCTCAAGGTATAGTATGCACAGGAGATTTCCGACAGAAGATGGCATATTTATTTTTGTACACAGCCTCTGTGATTTAAAAACCCTCTTGTGGAAGTGGAACATTTTCCACTGGTTAATTCAGCTTCAACTTGAAATCATTTGTCCTACATTTTCCATATGAATATCCCCTGAATGTAGAGAAAGTAGACTTTTCAGTATAATAAAGGGCATTTTTTCCTATGCACAACATTAAATATTGTTAGGATCTGATTGTTGAAGTGAGCCATTATGTTGATTTGGTTTAAAGAGCATGAGCACATAAAGAAACAGGCTTGAGCTGTGATTTTGATGGCATTGCATCCATTGGCCGTATGACCAGTAATCTAATCCTCTCAGTCATTAGACCATAAGCATGAGGTCTTTTTGGTATACTGTACATCGGCCTCAGGTTATATTGGCCTGACTGGTGCAGAGACCATTCCAGAGGCTTTACTCGCCCTGTGTTCCCTGCTCTGGGTACTACTATACGCCTGGCTGCTCTTTCTGTCTTTTTTTCTCTCTCCTAAGCTCCCTCTTTACAGTCACCACTCTCTCCATATACGATTGGGCTGCTGCAAGGGGTCAAATGTCACCTACTTGGGATTTTGTCATTTGCTTAGCCTGATGATTGGTGTGTGTGTGTGTCTGTGAAAAAGAGAGAGATAAAGAGAGCAAGAGAGGATCAGAGTATGTAAGAGAGAACATTCTTGTGTGTGTGACTGTGATTTTCTGAAGGAGTTTAAGGGGATCTTGGTGCTATAAAAATAGCCATTAACAGCATGGGAAATCACAGCTTGCCTCTTGGACACACCACATCTGTACATTGTTCAGCAAGAAATAGTTGCTGGGGGAATTGTGTGGGGGGTATCTTTATGGGCAACCAGCTGAGACCACATGCAAGGAACATGCTAATTGGTATTCAGACCTGGGCTGTGACAGCTTCCCACACAGTCCTTGCTGCATAGACCGAGATGAGCCTGTCCACTTCCAGTAAATCCCAAGGTCTATCAGCACTAGACAATTAAACTGGAGTCTGCACTTTTTTGTGCCAGCTTCTCTCTCCTCAAGTTTTCAGCCTCTTTGTTCATGTGTAATCCTCAACACGGTCAACATGTTTCACTCTAAAATGGTTCAGTTTACTATTGTGCCTCTCTCTCCACAGCAGATAACCAGTGACTTAATCGGATGCCATGTGAAGAAGCATAGTTGTACACACAAGTGTTAAGTTAGATGTACAATGGTATGAAATAGTAAAGGGGCAAACCCTCAAATTGACAAGGATGGAACCAGCAAATGTTTTGCCGCTTTGCTGATAAGGGACTTAGATCTGCACTATACTATTTTTATCAATTCCATTTGATTAAATGGCGATATTAATATCAAAGGAGTTGCTTGTAGTTACGAACCCACAGAGAGTGTTTTAGAGACTTTCATCTCATTGTTTGGTTTTATGGCCCCGTTTTCCAGCAGCATCAGGAAGCTGTTTTCAGTTAAAAATCTTTGAAAAACCGACACTACACATTACATTACCTGCCCAACACTAAATGACAGAGAGACAAAGTTAGCAACTAGCTAGTGATGACAGTGGAGCATTTAGCTTTGCAATAACATTATGTATATAAATAGCATTATGTTTATATGTGCCACCTCATCGTGTTTATTTATCTTGATTGTTATATTTTACTATTTAAATCTTCCATTTTGTTATTTTATATTTGACTATTTTAATTTTGTCTGTGATTTAACTGTTATATTAAGAGCTGCTTAACTGCGTTTCGTTGATGAAAACAATGACAATAAAGATCTATTCTATTCTAGCTTTAAAAAAGAGCCAGATATTTCCCTCAGGGGTCATTGAAAACCAAAATAGAACTAAAAAGAGAGTGAATAATGTAAATTCATCAAGTGGCCAGAAAGTTTGCGGGTTACACATATACTTAGAGTTCCGTTATGTTTCATTTTAACTGTCACATCACTTTCCACTAGTCTGACATCTTGTCATACTCAGAACATACTAGTGTGACAAAACAGAAACAAACATATCATCGCTGTGGCCACCTCTGCTGCTCTCACACTCCCTCTGAAGTCTTTTCTCTCTCAGTCTTGGTTAACACAGTTGTCAGTGTAAAGAGACTAATAAGCCTGCAGGCTTTTCAGCAGTTACCACACCTGGAAATAGCAGTTTTCTGTTTATATGCAGTCTCGCTCCTTTCCCAGTCCTAGATATAACAGCCTATATTAAGTGCCCACTGTTTGGCAACACGCAGCTGTTGAGATGCAACAACTCCACATCGTTAATTTGTGTGACCTTTTGTTTTGTCTAGCTGCAGAGTGGGAGGCTACCAATCTGAAGAAGGTAGAAGAAGCCTATGAGACAGTCAACATGGAAATAAGGTAAGGGAGGAATAAAGAAAAATAAGCACAGGTTAGCTTCCATTGTCACACTTTTGTGGCTAGATCCTCAACATTTTGCACTTTGTATGGACGATGCATTAGTTTCACAGATTGCTATTGTAAGCAGGGTGGCATGGTATGTAACCGGGCCTTAAAATAGACTCTATCCGTCTGCACTGTAATGAATTTGCACTGTGTGATACCTAAGGCTAATTTTAATGAAGAAAAACAAACACAATTGGTTGCCTATTGTGCTCTGGTGGGTAGGCATATTCCACTTTCCACCCAGAAAATCTGTCAGCCTCAAAACGCTATATAGAATACTTTTAGAGATGCACCGATAGACCGGCCGGTGACCGGAATTGGCCGGTTTTCACGTGCTCGGCTGTGACCGGCGACCGGCAGGTCAGTCTGACATATGCCGATTTCACGCCGGGCAATGCTACAATTAACTGACAACATACTGTAAGTTATACGAGTTACAGTTCTCAAGGACGCACGCACACACGGACGCGACAGCGCAGTCTCTTTTTTTTCCTTTCTCTCAACTTTTCCACCATGTGAAGCGCATGTCGGCGCTATTCTCGCACATGTAGGGAACCTCGTGAATTAATGGTGTGTTTTTTTTGTCTTGTAATCGCAACTAGTAGCTTGAGTGTGACGTCACATCCATGTCGAGAAACGAGAAACGAACTCTGGGTCCTCTGAGTTCAGACGACTTGACAAGTCGTATATACAACCTCGGGGGCGTTCTTTTTGTAACTTCCGGTTCGTAACTCCGAAAAACGACTCGTAGATCGACTTCGGTGGACAAAAAGAACGCACCATAACCTGCAACATGTCAGCTGTTTGGAAATTCTTCAGCGTGTGTGCAGAAGATGACAAGTTTGCAATATGCAACACCTGCAAGGAAAAAGTAGGGCGTGGAGGGACGACACCAAAAACCAAAATCTATTTTTTTTAGTTGAATATTGCATGTGAAAAGAAGGAAATGGTTCTAACATTGCACTTTAGATGTGTGTGAATTTCCCACACCAGGAGTAATTTATATAGTTCTATTTGATAGTGATCCATTCACTGTTCAAAACATTTTCTATGTTCTGTGCAAAATGTTATATTAAAGAAAAGATAGAAAATAAATATTTGTGTGTGCTGTAAAGTGGTTAGAAAAAGATGAAATCGGAATTGGCTAAAATCTGTATCGGCTGGCCTAACTCAATGAAAATTGGAAATCGGAATCGGTCTAGAAAGTTGTAATCCGTGCATCTCTAAATACTTTTTTAAATATTAGGACATTTAATTGTTTCTATATTGTTCTTTCCAGCCTAATTTTTTCCTAACATTATAGTAAAGGAAAAAACCTGAGCAGCCAGCAATAGCTGATAAGTAGCTACTGTGGTCCTTAGGCCTGCAAACTGTTCATTAAACAAATGCCTGCAAGAGTCGAAAGAGGGAAACTGGCATGACTTCAGTTGCTTTATTTCTTCATTGTCCACCTTGCTTCAGTTGCTCCTGGTCAAATTACTCACTATCATGTATGTGTGTTGGAGTATCCCCCATGTCCTTTATCAGTATGCAGCGCTAGTGCATTTTTATCTTCATACTTTTTGGAACTAGCATTAAATTAAAATTTCTATCTTATTAGTCCACACCTTTAGCATACAGTAAAGGGTCATTTCTACAAAAATTGACTGCGCTACAGAGAATCACATGCAGTTCAAATGCAAACAGTTGGAGTTAGTAACCTGCCTAGCTTTTCTGACCTCGAATCATCCCCCTATGCCCCCCTACCATATCAACCTCAGGCGAAACAATCACCCTCTCTAAACATTTGTTAACCCCATTAGCAATTCTGGGTTATGAATATGGAAATAAGGGCCTGTGCACCGTTAGAGATAGGGCTCAGTTCTCTTATTTGCGATTAGTGAAGAAAAGCAGACTAGCTTGGATAATTGGAGACACTGCATAGAAATGGGCCTTAAAGAGCCACCTAATCAGCACAATAAGTTGGTCACTAAAAGCAGCAAAGAAAATAAAGCTACATTTTCAGCACAGTTAGAAGTCATCTAGAAGTTATTAAGGCAGCTTATCAGAGACTTCAAACAAATAGCCTACATCCAAGACATTCAATAACTCTTGTTTCAGATATTGAAAGGAGCATTTGTGCAATGTTGTGTTGCAGATTTTGTACTAATACCATTGCATAACTTATGTTTGGCGTATTTTAAAACCTTTTATAATACCTGAAGTTATTTTCTTAAAACTTTACCAATAGTGTAATTTCAGATATAACTGTTAATTGGCAAAAATGTAGCATGGTGTCAGATATCAGTAATAACTCTTAAAAAATCTATTAAAAAATCCAGCTTAAAGTGTGCTTGACGTCTAATATATTCATTTTGGTTTTCTCAGTGATCTCCGGAAGAAGCTGGCCATAGACTATGGAACAGATTGGGAGTTTCTGTTTTTGAACAGTCAGTGTTACAAGCTGAAAGTATATGAGTAAGTACTGATGGAATTGTTATTACTTTTTTATATTTATATGCTTATTTTCATCTGGTATTAATATGGAAACTAGTCCTAAAATGTGTGGTTGCATACAAAAATATGTTGACATTATAACGTTTTATGAAAACACACTGACAGAAAAATACATTTTTATGGTTTTGACAAACTTCTCATGAAATGATGAAGTTTGTATTAGTTATGTCGACTCAGTAATGGAAATCCCGGAAAACCATTACTTGTGCAATATCTGTGCACTGCAGATAGCTATAAAAACCACTGCTTAGAAAAGTAAAACAGTTTCAAAGAACCATCACAAAATCAATATATCAACCAGTGGCTGGATCTTATTTTGAGAAACTGTACTAAAACAAATTCTATCTGTAGCGAATGTGAACCATCTCAGTAAAGATCCACCATTTAAAGTTGATAATTTGTGAGCTCCAAGTCACCCTGGAGAAAGCCAAGCAGCTAAATCAACTAAATTTAATCAACAGAATGAGCTTCTTTTACTCTCTCCCGCTGCATCCCTATGGCCCCTGCTGGGGTAGAATCTGTTCTTCTCAGGATTGCTTGCCAGCTGGAGCTTTAGAAGTCTGTGGGTGGTTGCAGTTTTGAAAGAAAATTATCTGAGATCTGCACTGAAATCTGCACTGCAAATACATTTTTTAGACATCCTTGGAATCAGTGGTTTCCCATGCCCTTATACACCAGTGTGATTTGTTTGCTTAGTTTGCCATTTAGGAGGCAAAATCTGAAAAGGAAAGTTGCAGTTCTTGTACATAAGCCAGGAAAATCAAGCTCAGCCGTTTACTGTAGACAGTGTTAGATAACAATATTGCACATTGGTTGCAAGATGCTTTAATGGCATGATGTAGCGATGGAGAGCTGGCTCCTATGGTATTGATCGTCCTTTACTTCTGGAAATGCAAAAGGCTTGAAATGACGAAATTCACAGGTTGAGACATAAGTGGAGGAAGGCTTTGAAAGAGTATGCCAGAGCAATCACAACAATAATGGATTAATGGCACATAAGCAGATGTAAAACAGTGATTGGCCAATCATACGAGGCATTGCAGGCCTGTTAAGCTTGTTCTCCACAAGGATGGTGTTTTTTTTAGTCTACCCAAAGGAATGTATTTAAACATCGTGTTTATCTGCAAATGTTAGCATGTCCTGCTATGCGGCTGTGGTAGAGCGGTCGCCTGCCAATTGGAAGGTTGGTGGTTCAATCCCTGGCCCAGTCCTATGTCGAAGTGTCCTTGGGCAAGACACTGAACCCCAAGTTGCCCCCGATGCTGTTCCCAGGCCAAGCAGCTTATCATTAGCTAACTACATTTTGGGGTTAGAGGTTAGATTAATCCATCTACTGTGTAGCATTTCCCCACTGAGTTGTAGCTGGTCCTGGAGGCTAGCAGAGTTCATGCTAAAGTTAGCAGCCCTGTCCTGCTATTTTCTGGATTTAGTTTATACTCCAGCAACCCCAGCCAAACTTGTCGTCTTAGATAGCATTACATTCTCGATAATGACTCAATAAGGCTTTTCTATTGTAATTAACTTAAAAGTGAAACATTAGGTTTGATAATACGAACAATAAAGCACAAATCCTTGTCCAAATATGTAAGCAAAGCAGCTAAACAGGGTAGGGTAGGATGAAATAAGAGTCTGATCTTAGGATTTCCTTAAAATACTTAAAATACTAGGACTAACTAGCTCTACGCTCACTACAATGCAAGAACAATGCTGCTCCTTTATTTCCTTGTCTTCTACACAGATGCTGAATTTTTGCTTGGGACATGCCTCAGTCTTTAACATTAGTAATTATTGATCACTAACATGCTAGTTAACATTAGTAATTACTGATCACTAACATGCTAGTTAACATTAGTAATTATTGGCATGATATCATATATGTAGCCATCAGGTCCCTTTTACCGCCTCTCATTGTATAAAGATGTTTACGCTGCTAATATAAATCAGTCAGCCGGCCGTTGTGTGAAAATGGAAGGCATGACAGGCATTCCAACATTAACTAAGGGGAATAATGTTAACTACAGTATGTTGTCATGCATACTGTTACCTTTCTTTCCCTGACCTATTGGTATCATACAATTTGTGTTATTTTTCATCCTTGAAATGACTGAGGAGCACAATATTCACTAGCGTCAACTCAGTTGAAGGTCCTTTGACCTACCAGCACCCTCTCAGCAATGTACCAGTTCCCCTCCCTGCCCCCCTTTATCCTCACTGTTTGCCATCAACCATGATCCTGAAAAAACATGACATTGACAGACACATAAACCAACGACTTTCTATAACACTCCCTCCCATGCCCTCAAGTAGCGAACTAGCAGAGCTACAGTTCCTCTCCAATAATGGAACAGAATCACACACTTTTCACTCCAGCTTCTTGATCATCGGTTCAAACCATCTTACACTCGCCCTCCCTGATGTTTAGATCTTTCACTTTTGATTAAATTGCTCTCCCTTTTTTTTCTTGAGTTGTAGCCAATATCGGAGAAAAGTGCCTGGGGCCCTAAAAGTTTGCTATACTGAAACGCTGTGTGTAATATAAATAATAGCTGTGCATGTTTGAATGAATAAATGCAATTCAGCTGCTGCTGGTGTGGGGTCTGGCAAACAAAAGGTTTCAAATCCTACCAGTTAAGAATGATTTGATGACAATGACACGTGTGGAGCAACTCTGTGTATTAGACAGCCCTAATGGAGCAAGGAAATAGAAAGAGCAGATTGCATTTTTAGGTGATTCACAGAAACTTATATACTGCAGGCCAAACATGTTAATGTAAAGTGTGTTTCATTTCTATCTGAGAAGCCAGTTCAGATTTCCGAAGGAGGGTTATTTTCTCTGCACCGCTTTGTTGAGTTATTCCTTCAGCCTTGCTGCTGCCTTGCCTCCTGATGGTGTGAATCACTTCTGCAAACTGGGGCTTGAAGCCTTCTCCTGTTTGTCCAGGGAGAAAATATAATTACTTTGATTTCAAAGGGAGGAAAAAAAAACTGCCTTTTGTTGTTGAACACTTTCAAGTGGAATGATTAACGGCAAGATTAGAAGCTAAATACTGTGTAGTAGCACACTCCACATTGCCTTCTCATCAGTTTCTCTAAAGACCATAAACAACATGAATAAAAGCTTAGAGAGGCAGCTTGTTCTTAGTGCATTTAATGGCCTTTATTCCTATACTTCAATTCACCTCTCTCCTGCCCAGAGTTACTTTTTTTTTTTTTTTTTTTTTTTTTTACATAACATCACATTCGTGCTGTTGAAGCTCACCTCCAAACGTTCACCTATTCAAAATCCATGTATTTCCCCTGAAATGGTCTTTAGGGTGCTGGTGGGCCCTTATCACAAGTCGGGAATTTAAAAGGCAGGCTTCTGCCAGTGAATCAGAAATAAGCTTGGCAATTCAGTCAACACAGCCTGGCACAGCATGAAGGGAGACACCCCATAATGAGTTCTCAGAGGCGGAGTCCCTACCTACAGCGGAGTCTAATATTCCTCCTGTGGATTTGTTGACACTCCTCAAAGCAACTTAAATCGAAGGGCCGTGATTTATGCAAGACTGTCAGGTCAGATTGACTCAGCCTCCGCTCTCTTGTCATTAGAAAGTACAGCACTTCAGTGAGTCATGCCCGCCACTGTGGTTCATGCTTTGACAGAGATGAGAGAAGAATAACGCAGCACAAGTGACACTTCCAACTGTCTGTAGAACATCACATGGCCTTAACAGTGCACTGGGTTCTTTTAGGGAAGAAAGAGACACCATCCGGATAGCCTGGAGGGAGCTGTTTGAAATTGTATTTAAACCACAGCAAGGCGGATGATGTGGAGTCCTAGATGTGTCTGCTGACTGTCATGAGTGTAACATGGAAATGAAGAGCCATATATGTGGTAGATTTCAAAACAGCTGTGCTATGAATACTATCTTGTAAGCTAGTTGATGTCTGCCTGTTGATGGCAAGTATTTGTCAGAAATAAAATAAAAAATCCTGGTAATATTCACGTGCCATGTCCATTTTCCTAGAAATTAGAATAAATGACGAAACATTGTTAATGTGATTTAAGTCTTTTACAATACCCAGCTTCAACATGAAGGCCTTTTGCTATTATAAATTGATGTAATGCCAGAAAGCAAACCAGACTACAGATAACTACAGACAAATGCATGCATGCGCACAAATGGATTGAAAATCTTGTTTGCCCCGGTTTATTGAGGGGACAGAAAGGCAGAGGGCCTGGTTAACCATAATTGGAATGTTGTTGAAATAAGTGGTTGTGCTGCTGTAGCTGTTTATGCAGGTCCATGCCTTAGAGCACGAGCACTTTGTCACACTCAGTAGCTTTCAAATTATGATAGATGTGGCACACACACTGTTGTTAAATTAAAGCATGAAATTTAGCATTACTCTTAATGAGCTGCTCATGCAATTAATTAACTTCAAAAGGTCATGTTTGGTCATTTGTCAGTAACAGAAGGGGCAGAAAGATTGCATCCACCTGCTTTAAGATGTCCATGATTATTGTGAGCTGATGCCAATGTGTTAGTTTGTCTCTCAATACTTTCTGACTTTTCATTCTGTGTGGCTGACAGCCCCAAGCCCACTGGTACCTACTGAAGACATAAATCATGAAAACAATCACATAAGCTTACTTTCATTTTGCAAAACAGCTGTGCACTCATTCACTCAAACAGGTGTAAATAGTGCATTTGTTGGGGAAAGCTTTTAGCCACGGACTCAAAACAAACATGACAGCAATGGAGATCAATGGCACAGAGGAATAAGCTACATATATGCATTTGCATGCCTTTTAAAAAAATTGGAGAAGACTTGGTCCACCTAATTTCTTCCGAGACACCATGTTGAAGAGCACAGTCAGTTTATCTTCCTGTTGAATCACTGCCTCCCTCACCCAATGGATCTTTTTCACAGCAGACATTTTGACTTGTCATAGTAGGAAAAGCACAGCTGAAATTGATAACCTTAAGGATGGCTCCATTCCATCAAGTGTCCCAGTAAGCTATTTCAGTGAGGCAGCATGCACAATACCAGGACCTCTCCTAAGTGGAATGCAGCCATCATTAATGGTTTTGAATACACCTGTGCTTTTCCTGCTATGACATGTCAACATGGCTGCCGTGAAAAAGGTCTATTGTGATTCAACAAAGCCTTTGGCTGTCAAGATGCTGGTCCTTCCTGTAAGCAACCGAAAGCACGTGGAGATTCTGCCCAGTCCACAGCAGGGGTGGCCATCTGAAGTAGCAGGAGTTTTCCGTTGGTTCAGTAGACCTGTGTGCTGGCACTGAGTGTGTGTGTGTGTGTGTGTGTGTGTGTGTGTGTGTGTGTGTGTGTGTGTGTGTGTGTGTGTGTGTGTGTGTGTGTGTGTGTGTGTGTGTGTGTGTGTGTGTGTGTGTGTGTGTGTGTGTGTGTGTGTGTCTGTGTGTGTCTGTGTGTGTGTCTGGTGGGTCATAAAATCATCACATCTCATCAGTCTTTGTTATGCTGCCAACCAGAGAAGTGGGCAGTGAGCAGAGTATCTGTGGGTTTGTTGTGTTGAAACAGTCTGGGTCAACCTTTCAGAGATTTTTTGTCTATCCCATCTTGTCACCAGGACTTCCTGTTTCTAATTCAGGTTGAGGTGGTTTAGAGCCAATGTAATCATCTTTCCTTTTTTTTAGGACATTATTGTCCTACTTTGTTAGTACTGTACCAGCTCAAGTTAGATTTTTTGTTGCATAGGAATTACACTTTATGCAGAGTGTACATAACCCTCCAAAACACAAAACCTAACTACCAAAACATCAGCTGCAATTATGCTTAATTTCCTCTGCATAGAGGAAACAACAGAACAACAGTGGCGCCTGCCTGTGATAATGTGTGTTGGGGTCAGCTTGGCTGAGTGGACGAGTGCCTGGGCCAGCTTGGACATAAGGTTTTCATATTTGGTGCTTCTTGTTTGTATGCAACACAGATGACTTGTCTGATAACTAAACTGTGCAGTGTTTTCTCTTGAGTCCAGTGAGTATCCTTCTGTCACCATGTATGACTTTTCTGTGGATATCTAACTGGCAAAACATACCCCGTTGTTCATTTTCATTTGGAAAACTGTAGCCTACTGATAAATACCTATAAAAAGAGACCTAATTTACTTGTTCAGTGCAAAACAAAGTATGACTCACATTATATATATCATGAGAAATATTATGTGATGCCATCTGAGAAAAATATGTGGTTACACTTTAATTGAAGGTATCTACATAAGAGTGACATGCCACGGTCATGAACGTGTCATAAACATAAACAAGTCTAGGGCTGGGACGATTTGTCGACATAGTCGACGTCATCGATTACGTAAATGTGTTGACGCACTAAATAAAATAAATAAATAAAACTTGCGTGCAAATTAATTAATGTAATGCGGAACTAATGTAATGTGGAACTACTGTTAGATACTCGGGTTCTAGGGACACCTAAACTGTAGCCCCGCCTTAGCTCTGAAGCTAGCCGAGCTCCTCCGTCTACATGCAGTTTTTTGTTAGGTCGACGGTCCAGTGAGTGAATTAGAGATAGCAGCACGAAAGGACGAGTATGGCGAGTGGTGACGACCCATAAGAGTTCCTCGCCGGCCCCTTTTGATCGCAAGTTTGGGAAAACTTCAAGACTGTATGGCTGCAGTCTGGAGCCTCCCGTGTCATGCCCTCTCGTCTCATGCCATCTCATGCCGTCCCCGCCTCGAAAACTTCGGTCTTCGGGTCAGTTACAGCAGTAGGCTACAGGCGAGAGAGTGGTGGATAAGACGAGGACTGTGTTGTTGTTGGATTGATAGCCTACATATGGCTTCAGGTTGCACTACAAATTCATTTTACTTGAACAGTGCAGTGTTAAACAATTTTAATAAATAGAGATTTGAACCTTATTGAAATTTGTTTTGTGTAAATTGTTAATAATTGAGGAATGGGAAAATAATTGCTAATTGAAAAATTAATCGTTAGATTAATCGTTTAAAAAATAATCGTTTGGGACAGCCCTAAACAAGTCATAAACGTTTATGACATAACGCTTCTTTTAGTAAGTGTCATTCGGTTTTTGTCATGACAAGTTATGGTTATGGTTAGGGTTCATTTGTCATGACTGTGTTCTGTGTTCATGACAGTATCATGTCAGTCTTATGTAGATACCTTCAAGTAAAGTGTTACCAAATATGTTAATCTGTAGTTTGACATTGTCACCTTAAATTCAGTATTTACAGCAAAGAATGAATAAGATTGTTTAAAGGTGCCCTGCCATACAAAACCGTTTTTACTTGCACTTTTTGAAATATGTTAGGTCCATATGTGTTTGTGTTATGTTGTGAATGTGAAAATGAAGTGCTACCTCCTCTGTCAGCTCTAGCCACTGAAAAGAAATAAACAGAGAAATCAGGCCAATTACAAAAGCTGGTCAGTCTGACATCATATTACCTGAGCTCATTACTATTCATTAGCTCGCCCAGTTGGGCTGGGTAAAGGATTCTGACAGCCAGGCTCTCATTGGCTAGCTGTTAGCCAATCAGATTCCAACAGCTTAGTTTGTTGAATATTAATGAGAACTGGCAGAAATCGAGCTGAGTCTTCCTGTAGGCTTTCTATACCACGGTAGAATGGCTTGAAACAAGGTAACCACAAAAAATGTTACAGAGTCCATGGTAGAACTTCAGACATCACCACAAAGTAATGAAATACGTGTGGCAGGGCACCTTTAAAGTAAGTTAAGGTCACTGTCAAATCACTGCTGACATCCCTGAAAGAAAATCGAAGGAATTTAATACAGGGCTTGACAGTAACAGTAATTTTCCTTACTATGCTGAATGATTTGGTTTGAACCTGTAGGTAAAACAAACAACACAATTATCCCTAGGTTTAACGGAGAGACCCAAGAGAGAAATAAGTATAAAGTTAAGTCAATAAAACCCAAACGAGAGACAGCAAAATGTCTTGCTGTAAAACAATTAAATTCCGTGTTAAACAGTGTTTGTCTTATACTTATTTTCCTGCTGTCTCATTTGCAGTTACTGCTGTGACAACCTTAACTTCCTAGTGAGTTCAACATAGTTTATCTCTGATCAAATCTAATATGATCTAATTCAGCAATTGTAATCATTTCAGCAAAAGTGTAATTACTATCCTACATGTACAAATATCTTTCTTTTAGACAGTGTATTATAATGTTTCTAGTGCAGCTTACTTCAATAAACTGTATTACTCTCGCCAGGCTCATTATGTACTTCTACAATGTTTGACATCAATTTTAACCTACAACCCAAATATAGTTTTGAGTCAAAGGTTTCAGTTTCTAAAAAGTTCCACATGTGGGTTTTGTTTTTAATAGTTACACACAACTTAATGCATTGTTTATAATAATACATACACTACAAACATATATATATGATTGCATGAACACATTTATACCAGTTGTAAAAAGAGCCACCATCTTCTACACCCTGTAAGACACATTCAGGTCTGTATTTTATAAAGAGTCTGTGGTTGCATTAGCATAGCTGTGACGGTTCTGATCTACTGTACTAACCTGTTACCCCAAGCATTTTCTGCCTGGTAATGGGGCCAAGACTTTTCGGGCCCTATCTTGCACTCAACACAATTGCCTTTGTACACTGACGCATGTATCATTCCTATTTTGCACCCGACGCACAGTGGACGTTTCCCTTCCACAGATGCACGTCGGTAAATTAGGGAATGTATTTGCGTTCCTGGGGGCGGTTCAGAAAAGAGGAGGCGTGTTCAGGCGCAAACGTTCTCTGGTGCTATTTTGCAGTTTCAGAAAACAATTCCGCCACAGACCAGGAAAAACCTGGTCTAAAGTCAGTGGTGCTAGTCTAAAGTCAGTGGTGCGTTATTCAGATGCTATTTTAGGGGCGCATGCTTGGCCATAATGTAGCTGGTGCACAATGCGCATACACTTCTCTCATCTAAATGGACGCAGCAGTTCCCATTTTTGCAAACCATACATAATTACAAGGAAAAATATTACTAAAAATGCGCTTCAGGTGTTTGGATAGGTCAGGAGGCACTTTACAGTACAGTCCTCAAAAAGTCCCAGCATTCTTTGTGGCTTGTTGTGTTTTACACAACATTTCCATGAATCATGGATGTGTTGATGACATAAATGAGGAAATATTAGAGGACTTAAGGAGACGTGATGTTGAACTACGGCGGGATTGGACACTCCGGCGGGATCTGGTCCGGGAGTAATGCGCGATGTGCTCCTGATGGAGCGGGTGGACGGAGATGGAGTGGGGGGAGGAGGAAGGGGCACAACAGGAGCAGGTGGTGCTTTTGGAGGCCCACGCTCCATGGCTGTAGCAATCCTCTCCAGACTTGAGGAGATGCGCTCGAGAGGCCGCAGCAACATCGCCACCCGGCCAAGACGGGCATTTATTGCTTTGCCGCATCTCGGACAGCTCCCGCTGGCGTGGGCCAGGCAAATCCGCCGTCATAATAGCAATCTGCCATGGAACAAGCGCGCCTGCTCTTAAAGGGAATGTGAGATGACGCTCTGATTGGTTATTTTCACGTTACGCCCAAACCACACCAAGCTACTTCAGACCAACTCATTTAAGATTTGCGTCTGGAGCAAGAATCATTTATCCCGCCGGTATAATAGCAACAGCGCCAGAGATCCGCCCACAAAGCTACTTGCGTTTTGCGTTTCATACCTGCGTTTCAGATCGTTAAAATAGGGCCCTTCGTCTGTTTGACCCCTATAAATGTGTGTATTGAGGAATGGCGATGGTATGGTGTAAATTGGAGCAAATTATTGAAATCAATCACCCCCTTCAATTTACTACATGAAAAAACCTATAATTGAGAATTGTACTTAACAGTCAATTTCTGCTATGTTGTTCACATGTTTAATATGCAGCGAAAGAAAACAGGATGTAAATGTTCCATTTGAAAATTACTTTAAAATGTCAGATGATGAGATGATGTTTTAGAAAGCAAAGTCATATTTAGCCATAGAAATAGTTGTCATAATAATCCACATCTTTTTGTCTCTGTCGTATAGATAAATGACCCCCCACAGTTCCACAAAGTGTTGAGTATTCAAGTATTTAAAGTAATGTTTGCTAAAACCCTGACTTTTGGAAATGGCAACAGGTGAAATGGTGAGATTGGGGCATCCTCATCATGCTGTACCTACTGTTTTTTTGTAATTGGGCAAAAGGGAATTTTTAAAATTGAGCTGGAGTATCATGAGAACGGATATTTCACAGTCACTCTCCAAGTTTCAAAGCCTCTGATTATTGGCTCAGTTATTTCCCCTTTTAATGTGGGAACTCTAATTATCACCTTTAGTTATATTGAAGTAATTTCTGAACACATTTTAGTGTTAAGAGCAATTCTTTTAACACCTTTTGAGGAGAATAAGTGTAAAGGATTATTTTGAGCCAACTTGCTCCACACCTACATAGGATCCTTTACATTATATATATTATTGATAATCACTTAGGAACTTCAACTTAGAAAATGTAAAGCTTTTTTTAACTCCATAAATAAATATTACTACAAGCAATACAATCTAATTCCACTGTATAGTTACATCAATGTAGTAATATAAAAAGACGTATATCAAACACCCACACATTTATAGTATAAAAAAACCATTGTAACAATATGTATTAACATATATATATATATATATATATATATATATATATATATATATATATATATATATATATATATATATATATGTGTGTGTGTGTGTTAATACTTTTGAAGCACCATGATTCTATAATTTAATTCATTGCATTTCTTCAGACATTTGAAAGACCCATAAACACCAGCTGTTGTCTCTTACTGCCTATATATTTTCCACATGCCTCAACCTTCACCTGTTTCGAGAACAAAATAGCAGCAATAATAATGTAATATCTTAAGAGATGAAAGGGAGAATGCAGCTTTAAATGATCTGCCACAGGCTATTTGCCTCATTGCCCCTAGTGATGTCTCTAAAAACTAAATTGGCTTCAAGTTTGGCTTGCTTTGTTTCCCATTTTCCGCATATAAATTGAGGCATCTTTTGAGAGGCTCTTTGGGTCTGCATTGCTATTTTTTTCCTGGGTAATTTATGTGGGAAAGAGGTCTCTGCTGTGCATTCACCTTCCCTCTCCATGTTGTTTCACTGAAGCGAAGCGTAATAAGAAAAGAAAAATAAATATCTTATACACCGACTCTCAGCTCTGCATTAAGATTTTCAAGCCCAAAATATGATAAGCTGTCAGGAAAGTGAACTTCAATCAGACTCATTGTAAAAACAATGTATTGCATTTTATTCAGACTTCAATTTGTGGATCCCCATGTGGAAAATAAAGGTAAGCTGAAAAATAGCCTACTTTGAGTATGTTTTCTTTTAAACTGGCTCTGGAAGGATAAACTGTCATTGGGTCTTTGGGCTGCAAACTCTCAACTTGATTACCAAGTGAAATGAATTTTACTGACCCAATCTCACAATGGTCATGATGCCTTGTGAAAGTCCTGAAATAGTCTTTCTAATATTAGTTACAGTATTGGAATTTGATTCTATAATTCCACTTGTGGCCTGATGAGCACGGTTGCACTTTTATAATTTTACTGTAGGAGAGAGACCCAAACACTGCAGAACTTTTTCACCAACGAGACATAAATCAAAGTGCCTAACTCCCACCTTTATCTCTTACTGTAGATGTTCTTATATTAAATGCACTTTTAACATCTACTGTAGTACCACAAGACATTTGTTCCTCAAATAAGAATAGGCCTCTTCTTTATTACTTAAATTACTGAAAGTGCACTAACTACAGTTATAACATAATAATGAATGTAAGTAATAAACATCGCAAAAGGAGTAACAAGTGATTTATTTTGTATTTTTCTACCTAAATAAAACTTTTCTTCTAAGCGACATGTTTTTTTTTTGTACGTGTATGTTTGTTGGATAGCAGCTGAGTACTGCAACTTTAAATCTTTAACAAGGTTTGATTAGTCATTTAAAATACATCACTACTAAATCTTCCATAATACAAAAAAAACATATTATAAGGACACACATGAATGCTCTTTCTGATGTCATATCAAATAAAATAAAATCATTGCAAGCTAACATTAAACTAGTGAAACAGCAGAACATCAGAAAAAAAACACACAAACAAGCACAATAAAATATGTTGTGGCAATACTAGCTCTGCATTTTTGTAAGTTGGACTGAAACGCACCTCATCAGCACTTATCCAAGTTTAGTCAGGGAATGCCCTTTTCCAGGTGCCCATTTTATTCTTATCCAGTATGTTAAGGTACACATTGTGCAATGCAGGTTTTTACAGTAAGGGGCATAATCCAAAGTGTGGATTTCATACTGTGGTTTAGACTACACAGAGCATTACAGTCACTTATAGAGTTGGTACTGTGACCAGCTGTAACCTGTGTAATGCTGCACCAAAGACACTTCAGCAAACTTGTTGACACAGGGTCTTAATGCTGGATCTGCTGATCAAAGGACAGATAGGCACTAGAATCAGAATACTTTATTGATCCCTTCAGGGAAATTGTTCAAGAAAACCCTGCTTCCTTTACAAGCAGGTCAGATGATTCACTATTTATTCAGGTTGTGGAAAAACAACAACTATCGTGTGTCTCCACCTAACAAAATGTATGATTCTGTATTCCTAAAAAGACTCCTTTACAACATAGATTGAGTGAACTTGATATCAGAAAAGTGTCTAGTTAATGTAGGGCTACTGTATGTTCACACTGAATAAATGTTTGTCTCCTAATGGCAGTGCCAAATCCTTTCAAAGGAATAGTTCAACACTTTGTGGAATGTGCTTATTCGATTTCTTGCTGAGAGTTTGATAAGACGATTGATACCACTTTCAAGTGGCTAGAAATGGCGATAGGTGTAAACCGAGCCCTGGGTATCCTGCTCGCGATATTTGTTTTCCCACTATGGCCACGCCAAGACCCACCCTTCAATAGCTACTATTGGCCAGGCGTCCATGCAAGGCAACGTAACCTGATTTGTACAGGTCCTATCCCCTGACCAATTGGCTATCCTAACCTTAACCACTCGAGGTGAAATGCCTAACCCCAACCAAGCTGCTTTGTAGGACGGGTCTTGACGTGGCCATAGTCAGATTTGTAATTTTGCATCCTGCTCTGCCTTTGAGAAAATGAAAGCTCATAAGGCGCAAGGTTACCTCCCCTTTCTCTGCTTTGCCCGCCCAGAGAATTTGGCCCGCCCATGAGAGAGAGACATCATGGCTTTCAAACGAGCAAAGTGGCAGTTGGTCAAGGTCACACCCCCACCTTGCCCCTCCCCTCTCTCCTCCTCAATAGCTCCAGACACAGAAATGGCACATACTAAGGAAAGCTCATTGTGGGACTGGCTCTAGTGGCTGTAATTCTGCACAAAGGCTGAATTTTGGGAAAGAGACTTCAGATACAGTATTAGGGGACCACTAAGGTCTATATAAAAGCATCCAAAGAGCACCATGTCATGGGACCTATCTGTGCGTCTTAAGATCACTAATTAACATATTGCGTCTCGTTTGTTTAAAAAGCTGAAGTTTAAAAACGAGGTTGTGATATGCACGGACCTATTTCTTTGCCAGGTGCAGGGACTTCCTAGAGTCTAGAATCTATCCTGAATTTGGTTTGAGATTTGATTGATTTCAGTATTGTACAAGATTATCGATGGACAACTAATAGCAATGTCATAGTATTGACAGTCACTCTCTTCTGTACATATACTGTGCTACCTTTTACCAGTTGGAATGTCAATAACAGAATAACAAGAATAACAGAGGCAAGAGAATAAATAGGATAGAGCCAGACAAAATTTCTTCCCAAATCGATCAGTATATTAAATTAATTTATGTTCCATTAAAATTAGGCAGATAGGGTAGGTAATTCTTATTTAAAGATGAAAATAATTAATCTTAAAATATCATCAACAACATAAAGACGACGTAACGAGTAACTAAATAAAGCTAGCGAGAGTTTAACCTGTTATGCAATGTTGACACTGTTAAACACATTCTACTTAAAATAAATGTGTGACTCAGGGTTGCCTTATGCTATCAAGATGAACAGTGTTGGTTCTACTTTAGGTTCGCTACTCAACAATTAACCACGTCACTTTATATTGCTGAGTCACCTTTGACCTCTGGCATGCCAGACTAGTATACACAGTGTTACCTGTAAACCAATTAGCTAGTGTTGACGTTACTGCAGTTTGCAGTGTCACCGTCAATGAACTCCACCCACACCGTCACATAGCAGTCTAGTGGGAGACGGGCTTAATTGCTGTCTCTCTCCGTCTCTTGACTGGATCTCAGTGGACTGAGAAATAAATATTCTTATCTTTTTTTTTTACCTATAACCCTAGTGAGTACCAGTTGGATGACTATGTCAGATCTGTAATTAACAAAGGACTGTTAAATAGTAAATATGGTTATAACAACTTGGGTCATATTTTTTTGAGTTTTGGCCTGTTTTAGTAACATTGTACACAGCAACAAAAAAAGCTGAGATCTGTAAACACTATCGTTAGAGAAAATGTAAGAACATCAGAGGAGTCCGATTTTAAAGAGTCTAAACAAACCTATGAAATCATCTCTTAACAGGTCCACCAAGCTGTTTTTTTTTGTTTTTGTTTTTTAACATCTTATGCAGTAAACAATTTATTAAGCCTTATTGCCATTTGTCTGACTTCATTAACTTAAATTGGAAAAACTTTGACTTTGAACTATTTGCTTTAGAAATCAGATTTCTGAGTGAACTGAACCTGCAGTCCAATCCAGTGAAGCATGAAGAACTGCCTGAGGCTAAGTGGTTGCATCTAAGATATTTATTCTGTAACTGTGTACCTTCAGGCCCAAGAACATCTGCCAAAGATTGACACAGTGGTACCAACTTCTTATGGCTAGCGCATTGTCAGACGAATGTGGGGGACAAAAAGAGACACCGTGTGGAGATCAGGACCCGCATGGGAGGACCACTGTTGTCATTTTGTGATCTGCTGCACATCATAGCCTTCTAATTATTGTTAAAGGTTTGATCGGTGACCCACCAAGTAGTATTTTTTCGTCTTTCTTATCCTTTGTATTCTACACCCAGTGTCCCCCTTGCTGCATGTCATCATCTGTCACATTCGCGGCCTGTTCAGTTGGTGATTCATATGCATACAACACCAACAACACACTCGGATTTCCTCCCACTCTCCTTTTGCACACTTTTATTTCTTTTTATCCTTCTGCCTTCCCCTTTCCTCTGTTTTTGTCTTTGTTCTTCTGGCTGTTTCTGATTTCCCTCGCTGTCAGTCTCGTCTCCTCAAAGCCTTTGTCACCGCCCGTCCATCTCAGCGGATATTTCCTCTTTCATGTCACACTGTGCTCATTTGCTAAGGATAGCCGCGGACAGTTTGTATAAATGTCCCTGTGACCTTTCTGCTGTGTCCCATTTATGTAACGCAGACGGCAGAATGTGAAGTGTCTGTCTCAGAGACAGACAGCTAATCAACCTGCACCTCTGTCCGCATGTTGGGCTCGACATTTCTAATCTCTCCTAAAAATAATTTACCCAGCGACACATTTTCTGTGTAGCCTTGCCTGCTTTTGTTTTCTCACAAGCTGCCACATGGAGGCGAGCATCCAAGGTCAGATTGCAGTGCCCTCACTCATAAATAGCCTAGCTTTTTTTGTGTGTGTGCAGTGCTGGCGTGTCAGCAAAAGTGGGCAGGGATGGATGGCTTTGCCTTGAGGGTAAGAGAGAGGGGGAAGAGAGGTACAGACATACAGGGGTACTCCCTTATGGGACTTATTTGATTGCTTTTTTAAGTCGTCGTCGTCCCCCCCCCCCCCCTCCCTGCTTACTATACATCTGTCTATCAGGTGCTCAATGGACCTTTTTCACAGCAGACATTTGACTTGGCATAGTAGGAAAAGCAGAGCTGAAATTGATAACCTTAACGTTGGCTCAATTCCATCAAGTGTCCCAGTAAGCTATTTCAGTGAGTCAGCATGCACAATACCAGGACCTTTCCTAAGTGGAATGCAGCCATCATTAATGGTTTTGAATACACCTGTGCTTTTCCTACAATGACATGTCAACATGTCTGCTGTGAAAAAGGACTATGTGCTCAGATTTGTTGTTGCTGAAAAACCGACTTTACAAATTTGATAAATCTAGTGACTATAAAGCCAGAGTCGGTGGAATTCTGATTCATATATTTTAATAATGTATTTAGGACGAGAGGCACCCATCACGTCATTTTATTTGCCATTTGATTTGCCATTTGATTGCACATTTAAAGGTTCTGGTTGAGAAAAAGTTTTGTATTGTTTTTGGACCAAAGCACTGATGAGTTTCAAATTCTGTTCAAACTACCATGCAGCAGTTATGTAAGGTCTCAATTGGTCCTTCAGGTGTGTGTGTCTTGCTAAATTGTCATGTGATGTTGGAGTGAACTGGGTGTCCCTGAAGAGGTCAAGGACAGCTTAACCAAGTCTTAGCTCTTATATGAAGAGAGTTTTTTTTCTCAGATGAAGTCAGAAGATCAGCAAAGATATTACAATTAATTTAGGGGACCGTGAACATCTGAACCAAAGCTTATGGAAATACAATTAATAGATTTTGAGACAGTTCTCTCAAAACCACAAATGTCAACCATATGGTGACACTAGAGGGATCTCAGAGGATCACCAAAGTCAATACGATTCCTCCTCTGGGGACAATGTATAATATTTTGTCAATCCATCAAGTAGATGTTGAGATATTTCACTGGATAAGGGAAAACTTATCACAGATGTTGCTACAGAAAAAAGTCAAAAAAAAAAACAAAGTCGGTAGGATTTATCCTAGTTGTTGAGATATTTTTTCTTGTGGTGGCCCAACCTACCGACAGACAGACATTGCTGCTTGCATAGCTGTAAAGTATATACAGTAGTTTGAGAATAAACTAATAAAATACAAATAAATAAGAAAACATCCCAGGAGGAACCTTGCTGCACAGTGTCAAATTTCTTGGAGGGGCAATGGATTCTCAATAGGCTTAGTCATGGTGAGACATCTTTAATTCTACTCCGAGCTGTACTGCTTACTCTGCAGTCAAAAAAGGGGCTTCTGTTATTTTCTTCCTTGCCCTTATATGTGGCGGATGGGGGAAGGGCCATCCCCCTCGAAACATATAGTAGACATGAAAGGATAAATGCCTACAGTAAATGAAAGTGAGAAGCATTTAATACAAACCACAAACACGTGCATGAGCAAAAGGAGTTGGCAGCCAATCACTTACCTCTCTCCCACTGTCCCCCTTTCTCTGATGTTCATCATTTTCTTTTCTTTCATCTTGCTTTTCTCTCATACAGCTTTTGATCCCCCCACACACACACACACACACATATCCCAGCCCACGTCTACTTACGCTGCAGCCATTTTTGCCCCTACACTTTTTCACTCACTCATTCACTCTTTCTCTCTCTCTGCCTCTCTCATTGTGGTTGTCTGGGCATCCTCTGCTGTTTTATAACAGTCAGTGTAATGGTTCAAATGTCAAGGAAAATCGGTTTCACCATTAAGGTCTTTGATCAGATTGTTACTGGAGCTAGTGATCGTGCCTCTACTCTCTGCACTATCCCCAGCAAGTACATTAGTGATGGTCTCGACTAATTGCTAACTCCTTTAGACTCCTCTTTGCCTTAGTAGAAGAGCTGTGGCTAGCAAGGTAACTGGTAGCTCCTTGTCAATCTTCTGTCCCAGTAGGTAGCCACTAAGCCTAGACTCTCACGGTTCAATAATTCTGCTTAGTAAACCACTGCTTTGGTTCTTGACTTGTTTTCACAATAGTAGGCTTGTCTGCTGTTTTTATTTTTTGTTTAATAGAGCCTAATTGATTGTTTCAGCCAATAGATAGATAGATTCAGTAGAAACACAACATTGACATGCTATTACCTTATAAAGTTGTTGTTGGCTAATGCTTTTGCAAACAGTTGCCTATTTACACACCCACTCTTTTGGAGTTTCTGGCCACCTGGCAAATGTAAATCCAATATTTACTTTATCTCTGTTTTGGTTTCCACCAATTCCTGTGGGAAATATCTGGCACTTTTGCCGCTAAATTCTCTTCTATGTTCACTACCTAGTTGCTAACTTTGTCTCTCTGTTGTTTGGTGCTGAAGTCAGTTTACCAAAGAAACAAACAAAACAAAACGCTGCGGCTAAAAGACAACCTTGAGAGCCATGATAATTAATAAAGAACCATTAAAGTTGCAGGCTGTAAAAAACAACAACAATGAGGATAGAGATGCTAATTGTAATAAATGTATTAACTAATTACTACACTAATTGTGTTCTTTTCCCCTCTGCAGGTATACCTATACCCTGTGTCCGTTCAATCAAGTCACACAAAAGAGCACGGCAGGAACAGAGGTCTCATTAGGGTAAGTACCTCAATCACCTCCTCTTTAGTCTCCATTGTTAAAATCCCAAACGATGACCAGCCTACTGTCCTTATGTCAGAGACAATGGAAATATTATAAATGCAATACCTAATTTGAGGGTCACTTTTTCCAAAGAACTTTACAAAATTGGGAGTACATTGTGTGCTGTGACATTTAGGGCTGGGACGGTATGTATGTTGAAAAGCAAGAAATTCCCACGGTATACCGCAACCCCCTTACGAGAGTAGCGTAAGTTAGAGCGAGAATGGCAGGGTGCCTTAAGTGAGTGACGTCAGTGCCCGTGTGGTCACGCAAGGAGAGCGAGCGGTAACCGAGTAGTAGTTGTTAAATCAGTAGCAGAGTCAGTAGGAGTTCGATTTTTAAGTGGCATGTGCAGCCGGAAATGGCATTTCCTGGCGTGTGCCACCGGAAGTGGCATGTCCTTCCCCGTAAGACGTAAAATATAACTTATAATGTTAGATTTTACGTAAAATATAGACATAAAATTTATAAAATAACGTAAAAATATATAAAATAACGTAAATATAGACGTACAATATATAAAATAACGTAAAAGAAACGTTGGGTTTAGGAAAAGAAGAATGGGGAAAGCAAACGTGACTTGCTGTAAACGAGCCCCGGTCTCTGGGGGACGCGAGACAACAACAGACGGTTGGGTTAAGGAAAAGAAGAACGGGGAAAACAAACGTGACTCGTGGGAAACAACGCTACTGCTACGGCGTCAATTCACAGACAATCGCTATTGGCATACGGAAGTACATGCCACTGGCACGTGCCACATGCTACTTAAAAATCTAACTCCCTCTCGTATGGGTTCCGCTGTGAGGAAGAGAGAGAGGAAAAAGAGTTAGCAAAGTCGATGTAAAGTGAGTTAAAATAAAACAACAAGCTAGAGCTTCTCAAGCCACGGTGGCTTTATCTATTGTCAATACTGCCGGTAAAGTGAATGGAGTTACCCCCGAAAAAACATCTGCTTAAACCTTACAACATATGTTGCAGCCATAGACTGTATAAAAAGATTGCAGCACAGTATTTCCATTTCAGCTCAAGGTGAGAGTCTTTACTGAGTTGTCTGTCATTTAGGGCCACAATGGTTTCTCTCATCTCCGTTGATCCATTCCACAGACAGTTCAGAAAGCTCTTTCGTCAATAAAGTAAAATATAAATAAAATAGTTTGCAGACAATGCCGAGGGCAGCCCGTGTAGCAGCTGAGCAGACAGAGAGCAGAGAGGGTGACTCAGCAGTTTGCTAACCTGTTGCTCTCTGTACCAATATAAGCCGCTCTGTTTTAGTGTACAAAACGTGCATGCAGGCTGAAATTCAACTCTGCCGTTTTATCGGGATAAAGCTATAAACAGAAGGAAACTGTGCTCCCCAACTCGTGAAAGGTCTGATTTGCTCCATCTTTTGATGATAAGTTTTGTTCAGAAAGCCTTAAATCCCATTTAAGACACAATGTCATCAGACACAATCCATGCCATTAGAATCAATGAATCCATGTCATTAGACGCAACATGCACACATATGAAGGCCAATGTTTCTTTGCGGTGATGACGGTGACGAGCTGAGACCTGCGGTAGGCATCACGTGACCGCGGTAATGCGGTAACCATCCCAGCCCTAGTGACATTTAGTTTTTTAGCAGAACACATCCACACTTCTAATATGAAGAAAACATTGTCCTGGGTCTTTCATCACACAATAATTTTCAAATGGTTTGATTTATACTGATTAGATAAATTCACATGACAGCAGTTTTCATTTCATGAATGGACCTGAAACAAATCCCACCACAGCAATCCTATGACAGCTCTTTAATCATTGTTGCAGTGCTCATAAGAAGTTACACTAAGACCAATATTTGTGCTATTGATTTTTAAAAATTGTTATTCAATCTCTGTTAGGCTTCATACGACCTTTAATCAATCGCTAAAAGATCTCTATTATAGTTTTAATACCTTTTGATCAATGACAAGCAGGGGGCAAATTTCATATACTCCTGCGGTTGTATTTCCTCAGCCTCGAAGGGTTTCAATTTCATCTAAAGGATTACGCTCTGGCCTTTTACCATCCCCTAGGGATTGGCTGTCGACTGCTGGACATTGGTGTGTATCAAAATGCCTATGTGCTATTAAAGATGCCACCCATTCGTCATAGAAACGGACCTTTAGATGTCACAAGACAGTTTTTTTTTTTTTTTTTTATTATTCTCCAGGAGTGTCAGTATACTGATTGGAAGTGAAGTTGCTCTAAGAAATCAGCAAAAACACTATCTATAGTATAACAGAAACTTTCTTGGTCAACTATGCGATCTTGATTATTTTCTACCTACTGAATATAGGTCTATATATAGTCATTTAGCTGCCGAGTTTTGCTTCTATTATCCACCTTTTCTCATCTTCTCATCGTTGTAACATCACTGTCAAACAGATCAAGAAAAAAGTATAAACATTATACTGATGTTTTTCTTGTTTCTTTTTTTTACTTTTTCTCTTCTTTGAATTTTAGATTTGAGGTGATAATTACGGGATGTCGCCTCGCTGTCCTTTTCCACTCTCATTAGCCTTAACCGTCAGTGATCCAACACTTTCATAGGGTGCAATTATAGAAACCATTACATCGACATTGAAACCTCTCTGGAAAAAAAAACTTTTATGATTTGCTGCAACTTCTCCCCAAAGAGGAGGACTCAATTGCAGTGCTGTTTGTTGTAGCGGGCACATAGGCTAACAACTTGTTTTGCGAACAGACAATGTATAGGCATAAATGACCACGAGAAGTGTCAAAACATTTTGTGTCCTTTGAGATGTGATGCCATTAGGTTTGACTTAAAGTGAGACTTTGAAGATAATTCATTAGCAATTATCCCTTTCTGCACATGTAGTTTTGCTTTCAAATGGCAAATTAATTGGAATCTAAAGCAGGGCTGTGTTGTTTTTGCACCGCCACCTCCCACACTACCCACTCACTTTTGGAGCAGAAAGTGCAATGCTTCTCCATGTTTTTAGCGCAGGAAAAAGGAAGAACAGAATGCTAACTGTGAGTAATGTAACCCCAGCGCTTCTGCCTGCCTGTCACTCATGATGGTATGGAAGGGCAGAAGGACCAAACAGAACCAGTGGTCAAACACGTTTCCGACTCATGTGAGTTGGTCACTCTGTTTGGAACAAAATCGCTGCCAAACAGAACTGGAGAGAATGATTTAAATTAAGAAAAAATGTATATTTTTTCCACATGAAATGTTTTAGATAGGACTGATTAGATAGTACTGAATACAACAGAAATATTGTGGATGGCCATACTATATACTATACTAAACATATTTTTCCTTAGAGAGGCTAGAAGAATATTGGATGTTACATTAATGGACAAATAATGCTAGTTTTTGTTTGATCACATGCAAACACAAACACCATATTGGTATTCTCTGGGTGTAGACAGGTGGTGCAACACTATATGATATACTATACTGTTTCCAGAGAGTGTGTTAGTGAATATATATGTGGAATGGTTTGGGGGAAGGAGGGGGAAGGGAGGTACATGAATCATAGCTTGCACGCTGGGAAAAAAGTTCATTTTTTATCCAGACAGACCATCAGTCAGCCCTTGCAGGATATGGCTGGGCCCCCTGATATCAATCTGCATGGAGGCATCCTCTTTCTCCCAAGAGGGGGTGAGGGGGGAGAGGGGAGTGCTTTGATTTAAACGACAGCATTTATCACACCTGCTCCAGCATCCTAAAGCGTGAGCAAACGTGAGAAAGAGTCGAGGGGAGAGAGAAGGAGAAACAGCATCAACATGTGAATGAAAGTGTGAAGCTGGAGGACATTGGTAATACTTGCTTGTACCATTTGGACTAATTTGGATTAGTTATGTTGCGTTTCTGCAGTATTAAATAGATGGTGTTGCTGCTGACTTTTGATTACAGCTCATGGCCAGCGCTCAGTTTGTGTATGAAGTGTGTCAAGGCTCATAAAAGTTCAAATTGTTCCCTTAGCCCTAACCTTCCTTCATGCTTGGTTTTGCAGCATAGTTGGCCTTAGACCATTAACTTTACAAATGTTCTTAAGGAACAATAAATCAGCCTAGGAACAGTTCCTTTTGTAACTGCCTGCTCTATATTGTGGCCACACACATAGCCATAAAAATTTCATAAGGCACAGTAGTCATACTGTATGCTCCCAATTATCTGTAAATGTAGATATTATACGACTCATATTCACCTTCTGAATTCCAATGTCTCTGTTTTCCATTTAACTTTTCTGCCTTTAGGACTCACCAGCTCAACCGCTTCCTGAAATGGCTATTGTAAAAATAACATCAGCCATCATAATGATAATAGAGTAGAAGAAAATGCTTGCATTGTGACAAACACCATCCCACTGTGACAGCGTCATCCATCTTCATAATGTCCCCACTACCCACTCCCACCCAGGGCAGACATGGTGGGTACAATGACAGGACAGCAAACACAAGGTTTACTAAATGCAGTCCACCTGAAACGACTGAAATTCACACATATGTAAATCAGTGATGTGCAGAAGCATATAGGCTGTGTGCTGTTTGTTATCATCTTCTGCTTATATATGTTATATATGAGCTTACATAACATGAAAGCATTGACTTTGCATTTCATTTGAGGAAGAAACACACACACACGCATGCACACACACACACACACACACACACACACACACACACACACACACACACACACACACACACACACTGTACATGCAAACAGAACATTGATCTCCCTTTGTCACTAGCATGTCACATTAATTTCCCACAAGCCTCCATAATATTGATGTGTTTCTCTGCAATATCACAGCTGGAGTGTCTGTGCTAATAGTGATAGTAAATAATGATGTGTTGAAGATCATGTTTGTTGACTGTCACAGGCTTCGATTCAACTTGGTCATATCTGTGGCCGCAGTTTGTGGTGGTGTTAAGCAAATATTTCTTTAAGTGTCCTTTGGATATGGTTAGTGAGGGTCTTCTTGAAACCACTGCTGCTCTTTACTCTTGCAGTTTTGTTCTGTTCGACATATGATGATTGTATTTAAACAAATTTTCCCCTGTGCCTAATTACACAATGTTGTAGTTTACGGCATTAGCAGTCCAGACAGCATCTTGTGTATGTTGCCTTGAAGTAGCAGCGGTGTAGAGATAGGTCTGGCAATGTGAGATTACTTTAAAGAAGACTAAAAGGAACATATTGGTATTTTCGTTCACTTTCTTGCTGAAAGTGAGATAAGAATAGATATACTGTATATATAATAAGTAGGGAGCTACAACCATAGGGTTAGCATAGCTCTAGCTTTAAGACTGAAAGCAGGATCAAACGGCCAAACTGGCTCTTTCCAAAATTTTAAAATCTATCAACAAGCACCTCTAAAGCTCATTAATTAGTTTTATCTCGTTTGTTTAATCCCTCAAAATGTGTGGTTTTACAAGGAGTTATATGCCACACTATTTTCTGGCTGAGGAGCAGTGACTTCCAGTCTTTTTACTAATCTAACCTCCTGACCGTAGCTTTATACTTAATATTCGCATCCAACTGCAAGAAAGAAGAAAATGAATTAGCGTATTTCCCAAAAATTTTGACTAATTATTTTGAAGCGGATATTGTCACAGCTCTTATAGCTGACACAATGCCAATTTGTTTTCAGCTTAATATGACTCACTTTTAGGACTCTTTTCACTGCCTAAATTTCTGGGGCAAAATTATGTTTTACACTTGCCAAGTGAAACGTCGCACAGTCAGGTAAAAAGAAAAGACAGTCTATGTGCATACGAGACAGAAGAGTCTACAACCTCCCAAAGAGTCATAACTGAAGAAATAAAAACTGCATGTTGTTTGTCTGTGATAACATGATAGGATTAAGAAACTCATATATCTACTGCTATTTATCATGATGCCCACAACCACAACTACTAATATGTGACAAGGTTCAAGCAGCCTACAACTGATTTGTTGTTTTTGAAGTTGAGGGTGCTTATGGGTCAAAAATCTGGATTGAAAAAATAAAGGCTTTAATATATATATATATATATATATATATATATATATATATATATATATATATATATATATATATATATATATATATATAAAAAATAAGTATTTGAACACCCTGCTATTTCATGGAGGGGTCTGAAATTGTCATCGTAGGTGCATGTCCACTGTGAGAGACATAATCTAAAAAAGAAAAATCCAGAAATCACAATGTATGATTTTTTAACTATTTATTTGTATGATACAGCTGCAAATAAGTATTTGAACACCTGTCTATCAGCTAGAATTCTGACCCTTAAAGACCTGTTAGTCTGCCTTTAAAATGTCCACCTCCACTCCATTTATTATCCTAAATTAGATGCACCTGTTTGAGGTCGTTAGCTGCATAAAGACACCTGTCCACCCCATACAATCAGTAAGAATCCAACTACTAACATGGCCAAGACCAAAGAGCTGTCCAAAGACACTAGAGACAAAATTGTACACCTCCACAAGGCTGGAAAGGGCTACGGGGAAATTGCCAAGCAGCTTGGTGAAAAAAAGGTCCACTGTTGGAGCAATCATTAGAAAATGGAAGAAGCTAAACATGACTGTCAATCTCCCTCGGACTGGGGCTCCATGCAAGATCTCACCTCGTGGGGTCTCAATGATCCTAAGAAAGGTGAGAAATCAGCCCAGAACTACACGGGAGGAGCTGGTCAATGACCTGAAAAGAGCTGGGACCAAGGTTTCAAGGTTACTGTTGGTAATACACTAAGACGTCATGGTTTGAAATCATGCATGGCACGGAAGGTTCCCCTGCTTAAACCAGCACATGTCAAGGCCCGTCTTAAGTTTGCCAATGACCATTTGGATGATCCAGAGGAGTCATGGGAGAAAGTCATGTGGTCAGATGAGACCAAAATAGAACTTTTTGGTCATAATTCCACTAACTGTGTTTGGAGGAAGAAGAATGATGAGTACCATCCCAAGAACACCATCCCTACTGTGAAGCATGGGTGTGGTAGCATCATGCTTTGGGGGTGTTTTTCTGCACATGGGACAGGGCGACTGCACTGTATTAAGGAGAGGATGACCGGGGCCATGTATTGCGAGATTTTGGGGAACAACCTCCTTCCCTCAGTTAGAGCATTGACGATGGATCAAGGCTGGGTCTTCCAACATGACAATGGCCCGAAGCACACAGCCAGGATAACCAAGGAGTGGCTCTGTAAGAAGCATATCAAGGTTCTGGCGTGGCCTAGCCAGTCTCCAGACCTAAACCCAATAGAGAATCTTTGGAGGGAGCTCAAACTCTGTTTCTCAGCGACAGCCCAGAAACCTGACTAATCTAGAGAAGATCTGTGTGGAGGAGTGGGCCAAAATCCCTCCTGCAGTGTGTGCAAACCTGGTGAAAAACCACAGGAAACGTTTGACCTCTGTAATTTCAAACAAAGGCTACTGTACCAAATATTAACATTGATTTTCTCAGGTGTTCAAATACTTATTTGCAGCTGTATCATACAAATAAATAGTTAAATAATCATACATTGTGATTTCTGGATTTGTTTTTTTTGATTATGTCTCTCACAGTGGACATGCACCTACGATGACAATTTCAGACCCCTCTATGATTTCTAAGTGGGAGAACTTGTAAAATAGCAGGGTGTTCAAATACTTATTTTCCTCACTGTGTATATGTGTGTGTGTATATATATATATATATATATATATATATATATATATATATATATATATATATATATATATATATATATATATATATAACTGGGAATATAGCAGCATTAAACATAGGGCAACAAAAAATAACGGAGGAAAGCAAAGTGACAGCCTTTTCTTATTTTCAAAAATTTAAGTGAAACAATAACATAATAATAAACAACATGTAAATAATTGAATGCAATAACATTATACCACTGTTGTGAAAATGAAAGCACAGATCAAAGGGTAATGTAGTTTCAAATTGTCATTAGCAGAAACAAGTTGTGTGCAGTAAAGTGCAAAAAAACAGGTTCATACTGAAGTGATAAAAAGAAGTATATAACACAAGACACCAGCACCAGTTTTTTCCCTAGTTACCAGTAAGCACCCAATATATAACTTTCTTTTAATTTCTCTCAAATGACTCTAATGGCTTAAATATATGCAGCACCACAGCTCACTATCGGTCTGATCCATTTAAGTTTTTAAGTCCCCAGGAAGTACATTGTCAACATCCAGTAATTAGCTCAGCGTTCAAGCCATTTCCTGCTAACAACCACAACAACTATAAAAAACAACTCTTTAAAGTATGCCCCCACAACAGCGCTTGGCCATAATAACCTTTCACCATGACCAGAAGTGCATTTGAAATATTTATGTGGCCCCTTCCATAGTTAGCTTAGGATAAACACATGGAAATAGCTCCAGTTGCAATGATACGGAACATTCAGGACTCAAACAAGAACAAGAAGTATGAACTCAGAAACTTTCAGTCTGTATATTAAGCCAAATATGTAATTTGTAAAATTTTAACTTATGCTCACACAAAGGCCACTATTGAGGAAAATGTAAGAAAAATGTAGATCAATTAAAAAAAATGTGTAAATGAATCTATGGCCCTTATAAATGTGTGGCAAAACAAATATATAAACTGTAAGGAAAAATAGCATCTCCATGCTAAGATGAAGCATATTTCCGTCTAGACGGAGCAGGGTGGGATGATTTTAAATGCAGCTGAGGACGAGGCAGAGATCAGTTGAAAGGTCATTCAATGAGTTTTTGTGTTGGGACTCCAGGGAAATCAAGTGGCCACGCAGTTGGGGTCACAGGGTTGGCGTGTGTCGCCCCCCGAAGTTCAAGGAGCTTGGCCTTCTTTTGTGCTGAGGTCAAACTGCTCTGCACCCGTCATCATCCAGAGCACAAGGGGGAGTGGAGGTGAACAGCACACTCAGTGTCTCACAGTCAAAGCTTTGTATATTGGAATATACAAACCATAAAAGAACAGTGGAAGACCACAAAGTGAAGAAGATGTATGACTCAGAGTGTACATTTCTAAAACAGATTAGATACAATTATATCCGAGGAAAGTTATAAATGTTCTGTATGAATATTATGACTGAAGCAGATGCATGGGCTGTAGAGGTAGGCACCGTGCTACTATGTTACAGAATCAAGGGAGAAAAGAAAAAGGGTATAAAAAAGCCTATTAGTCTTGTCAGTTACATCTGCAGGTTCATAATGCTCAGTATTCAAACCCACAGGTCACCCTTGAACTGCTTTATTGAACAGTAGATTTTCAAACAGAAAACAGTGAAGAAGTGAGGTAGCCTAGAAACATTGAAACCACAGTGAATGACTGTGTATGCCCACTGCGAAGAAGCCAGGCAGTTGAAATGGCAGCACAGAGCAACCCCAGAGAGAGTGGGATGTGCTGGCCACCATGGAAAATTGGCTGTTTGTAGCAGTGCACTGTAGACGTACGCATGATGTTATCAGATCTGCTTTTTTGAGCTACATACAAACATGCATAACATTTTCTCACACCTGCTGCCAGGTTCACTTTAAAACCAGCGCTAGTGACCTTATATGGTTTTGCCACTATATGCAGTTCTTGTAACCCTCTAAAATAAAAGATCTCCAGAATGTAACAGAGAAAATATTCCCCAGGTGCTGAGAAAAAGAGGTGGAGCAATGTGAATGCCTCCAGGCTGCCAAAGTCCTTTGAGAGGCCTTAGCTTGAATGATCCAGCTGAGCAAATATACTGGCACACGCTCAAGCACACTCTGTGACCATGGTAATATGGAAATATGTTCATTTGATCAATAAGAGTCCATTTCTCAAGGGGGCAGCTGAAAAGCTCAACATCTTTTTTTTTAAGTATTAAAGGAATGACCTTCTGACAGAGAATCTATCATGTCTCTTCTGCTGTAAAGATTAATTACTATTCACTTGCCCTTTTTATGCATAAATAGGAGAAAAGCACTGTGGCAAATTATCTCGATAGGTGGCCATTTTATTGCACAGCAATCGCGAGGGAGCTGTAAGATTATTACTGTAAAACTACTCGAACACAAGCAGGTTACAAATGAGCATAAAGAAATTCAAAATCCGCATGAGATTGAATCAGGGAATGACACACTTCAACACCTCTTGACAAAATAACCTCACTTATGGGTGGCAGTTATTTGGCTAAAAATGCAATCAGAATCTTTTCTGGCAATTTGACAATTTTGTTATTTGACAATATTTTTCAGCTTTCACTCACTCTGTGTGATGTGTGTGAGTAAGCAAACAGGGTTGGATGGATGGTGGCTTGATAATGCTACATGGTGACCCAAAGGCATGCTGATTTACTGCATACAATTAGGGCTGTTAAAATTGGTCAAAATGAGTTTTGGATATATTCAAATATTTATTTTTGTATATTATGTCCACAAGAGGGCAAACCCCAACAATGGGAGACATAACTACTGTATAGGTGTAACTATTTTTTAATATAAATATGTATTTTAAAAGATCTTTTTAAGACCTATTTCGTAAAACTTTATTTATAGACCGTAGACTTCTCTCCTTCTCTAGAGAGTGCAAGAGGCAGGATATGACGCAGATTACACCGTGGTCACGTAACCTAATTTAGTCATAAACAACAGAGTCTCTTGCCTTTTCTTAAATTTGTCTGAAAATCTTGGCATCGGCCCTTACCGAGTTCCCGTATCTCATTGTTTTCCAGATATACATTTTTTTTGTCCATCCATCCATCCTCGTCCGCTTATCCGGTGTCGGGTCGCGGGGGGAGCAGCTCCAGCAGGGGACCCCAAACTTCCCTTTCCCGAGCAACATTAACCAGCTCCGACTGGGGGATCCCGAGGCGTTCCCAGGCCAGGCTGGAGATATAATCCCTCCACCTAGTCCTGGGTCTTCCCGAGGCCTCCTCCCAGCTGGACGTGCCTGGAACACCTCCCTAGGGAGGCGCCCAGGGGCATCCTTACCAGATGCCCGAACCACCTCAACTGGCTCCTTTCGACGCAAGGAGCAGCGGCTCTCTCCGAGCTCCTCACGGATGACTGAGCTTCTCACCCTATCTCTAAGGGAGACGCCAGCCACCCTCCTGAGGAAACCCATTTCGGCCGCTTGAACCCTGGATCTCGTTCTTTCGGTCATGACCCAGCCTTCATGACCATAGGTGAGGGTAGGAACGAAAACTGACCGGTAGATCGAGAGCTTTGCCTTCTGGCTCAGCTTTCTTTTCGTCACAACGGTGCGATAGATTGAATGTAATACCGCACCCGCTGCGCCGATTCTCCGACCAATCTCCCGCTCCATTGTCCCCTCACTCGCGAACAAAACCCCAAGGTACTTGAACTCCTTCACTTGGGGTAAGGACTCATTCCCTACCTGGAGAAGGCATTCCATCGGTTTCCTGCTGAGAACCATGGCCTCCGATTTAGAGGTGCTGATCCTCATCCCAACCGCTTCACACTCGGTTGCGAACCGATCCAGTGAGTGCTGAAGGTCACAGGCCGATGATGCCATCAGGACCACATCATCTGCAAAGAGCAGCGAAGAGATCCGTTGTTCCACGACCAGGACGGAATCCGCATTGTTCCTCCTCAACCCGAGGTTCGGCTATCGGCCGAACCATCCTTTCCAGCACCTTGGAGTAGACTTTACCAGGGAGGCTGAGAAGTGTGATACCCCTGTAATTGGCACACACCCTCTGGTCCCCCTTTTTAAAAAGGGGAACCACCACCCCAGTCTGCCACTCCTTTGGCACCGTCCCAGACTTCCACGCAGTGTTGAAGAGGCGTGTCAACCAGGACAGCCCCTCTACACCCAGAGCCTTGAGCATTTCTGGACGGATCTCATCAATTCCCGGGGCTTTGCCACTGTGGAGTTGTTTGACTACATCAGTGACTTCCGCCTGGGAAATCAACGACAATCCCCCGTCATCCTCCAGCTCTGCCTCTAACATAGAGGGCGTATTAGTCGGATTCAGGAGTTCCTCAAAGTGCTCCTTCCACCTCCCTATTACCTCCTCAGTTGAGGTCAACAGTGTCCCATCCTTACTGTACACAGCTTGGATGGTTCCCCGCTTCCCCCTCCTGAGGTGGCAAACAGTTTTCCAGAAGCACTTTGGTGCCGACCGAAAGTCCTTCTCCATGTCTTCTCCAAACTTCTCCCACACCCGCTGCTTTGCCTCTTTCACGGCAGAGGCTGCAGCCCTTTGGGCCCTTCGGTACCCTGCAACTGCCTCCCGGAAAGACTCCTTCTTCAGTCGGACGGCTTCCCTGACCACCGGTGTCCACCACGGTGTTCGTGGGTTACCGCCCCTTGAGGCACCTAAGACCCTAAGACCACAGCTCCTCGCCGAAGCTTCAGCAATGGAAACTTTGAACATTGTCCACTCGTGTTCAATGCCCCCAGCCTCCACAGGGATGCACGAAAAGCTCCGCCGGAGGTGTGAGTTGAAAGTCTGTCGGACAGGGGCCTCCTCCAGACGCTCCCCAATTTACCCGCACTACACGCTTGGGCTTACCAGGTCTGTCCAGAGTCTTCCCCACCCCCTGACCCAACTCACCACCAGATGGTGATCGGGTTGACAGCTCCGCCCCTCTTCACCCGAGTGTCCAAAACATACGGCCTCAGATCAGATGAAACGATTATGAAATCGATCATTGACCTTCGGCCTAGGGTGCTCTGGTACCAGGACACTTATGAGCATCCCTATGTTCGAACATGGTGTTCGTTATAGACAATCCATGACTAGCACAGAAGTCCAACAACAAACAACCACTCTGGTTTAGATCAGGGAGGCCGTTCCTCCCAATCACGCCTCCAGGTGTCTCCATCATTGTCCACGTGTGCGTTGAAGTCCCCCAGCAGAACAATGGAGTCCCCCACTGGCGCCCCATGCAGGATTCCACTCAAGGTCTCCAAGAAGGCCGAATACTCCGAACTCCTGTTTGGTGCATATTCACAAACAACAGTCAGAGTTTTCCCCCACAACCGGGCAGGCGTGGGGAGGCGACCCTCTCGTCCCACCGGGTAAACTCCAACGTAGCGGGCGCCAGCCGGGGCTTGTGAGTATCCCCACACCCGCCCGGCGCCTCACACCCTGGGCAACTCCGGAGAAGAAAAGAGTCCAACCCCTATCCAGGAGTACGGTTCCAGAACCGAGACTGTGCGTAGAGGTAAGCCCCACCAGATCTAACCGGTAGCGCATTTTTTTTGTGTCTTTGTATAAATTACCCTATTTCTTCACCCTCGGTTGTTTGTTTCCTTCTGGTTTAGTGCCAGCTGCATGATACTCACTGTGAATTCTCACAGACTGGGCTCTCGTACTAGGCTCACATGAGAACGAGCGTTAGTCCTGTACCTGGACTTTTCTTTTTGAAAATGATTCTGACTGAAAAGACAAATCTTATTAATACATATTTTACATTTCCATATCCATGTAAGTTTTAATAGTATGATCAGTCCATGAAAGTTCAACATAGTGCTAGTGTTCTTAATGCATTATATACATTATCTTGCTGTTCTGATTTCATTTTCACAGTCATGTTGAAAACAAACAAATCACATTGCCTTTTAAGTAAAATGACTAATGGGTGTTTGTTGTTTTACTCTCCACTTTTTTGCTTTTTTACTTTGCCTACTTAATAAGTGGAGTTATCCTCCCTTTTTTTTACACTTATTTTACACACTCACTAATATATAATATATATAAGTCTAACGCCTATATTTGTGTTCCTGAGGTGTTTATGCAATATGGCCCCTGAAGAGCCCACACTTTATCTGGCAATCAAAGCAAAGGGTAATGACTCGTGTGTCTGAGGAGAGGGTTAAAGTGGTAGGGAGTGGAGGGTAGGGGGAAGCGGACACTGTGAACCCCTGATGGCCTTTCTGCTGGGTAGCCATGGCAACATCTAGCCCAGTCGTTAATGAGGCACAAGTGAGCTATTAACAGAATACTGATTCAAGTTTGACATCAGCCCTGATTCATATCTGTCAGGAAGTGTTGATGAAATATGCACCCTGAGTTTGTTTTATAACTGCAAATAAAATGTCCTCTGTGTTCTGTTTATGCAGCGAATGCAAAACAAAATGTGCCATGGATGTTACTCACTGATTTAGAGTAATTATGTGGGTCAACGTGCTTTTACCTAAGAAAACTGGCTAAAAAACATCCAGCATGCAGTCTTCAATGGACCTGTTGAAGATTGCTTTATATCCTCACATAAACTATTGTGTATTATAATGCATTTTAATCCTGTTCTGTGCCCCACAATAAAAAAAAGGATTTATAAATGCCATCTTTGTTTATCAGTCATATAAAATGAAGTGAAAGCAAATCCCTCACTGAGCATGTGCCCTTCACATGTTCCTATGTGTATGAATTATTTATTGAGGTGCTGGGCGCAATTGGTGGTAGGAGGGTGAGAGGAGCGTCAGTGACTGGCACAGTAATGACGGCGTCTGGGCTTATCTCAAAACACCGCTCTCTGATTGGTGACCTTACACTAGTGGCAGAGGTTAGTTATGCCTGGATGCCTGGCACTGCTTAGCTATGAGAGCACGGCTTCACCGAATCCAAATTAACCAGCAGCTCCCAAATTGCTCTCTCTACCTGCCTGTGCGGCGCGCCGCCTCATGCTGTAAATGATTAGCGCATTAACAGCATAGTGAGGTGACTAACTTGCTGCTCCAGACCTCTTGTTAAAGCAGAGAAAAGCATAGCTGTGAGGTATAATTCATTGCAGTGGCAGCTAATGAGTGGATGCTACAGTGGGAAGGTGACGCTAATAAGCACAGACTTAACACCATCTTAACACAGGTTGGGATTCAGTATGAGGAGCTGGTTGTAGAGAAGTAATCTGATGCTGAGTTGGCACATCCGATTGTTGACAGTTGCTGCAAATGAATGGAGTGTATTTGAAGGACCCAGCTTGATGTTGACGTTTTGTAATAACAGAAACCGATGGGAGATTCCTCGAGAGCTGGGTGTTATTTAAACTGTTTTAATAATATTTTTGCATCAAAATGCATGGTAGTAGGACAATTTTGGCTCTAAGGGAGTAAAAATTCTTAAAATAGAAAATAAAATGATAAAAATTCCAATCTACAATGAGGAATGATTAGCAAGCAGTCAATGTCTGTTTTCAGTACATTACAGTTGCCATACTCAACACATTTCGGAAAAATATTATTTCTTTACACGCTTTATGTATTTATGCAACCATGTTTCATACATGAATATATGCAGGCAGCTTACTCCTAAGCATAAGAAGCAAGACATTCAGTGGAGTTTACAACTTTCTAATGTCTACAGACATACAAAGAAAATCCTGAGGGCAAATGAGCAAATTTATATTCCGTTTTCTTGAGGAAACCACAGACATACCAAACGGGACCACCATTGTGTTCTTTTTCCCCTGTGTTGTTTTCATCCAGTTTCTCTCCAGTGAAGGCCCATGGTCTCAAAACACACACAAAAATACACAGACACACATCAAGATATGCACAAATGCACCTTTGGCCAAGATTTGTCTCCCCCCCTTCTCAGTATCTGCGGGGTGTTTAAACACCAGAGTAGAGTTGTCTAAATGATAATTGCTTCTGAAAGGTTGATTTGTGGCTATATCAGAGGGGGTAACTCTCTTCTCAGTGTTGAGCGAGATTAGCCATGGATCTTCAGGATTTATCACTCGAGGCATAGAGATTAATGCCGCAATGAAGTTTGAAACAGAATCACTGGTGACCGTATCGTTTTAAAAGAAATAAGAGGAGCTTATATCAGCTCAAGCCATTATCAGAAGAAGAAAAAGAAGCTCATCAGCGTTTTTAATGCTAATTATTCTTAATGAGGATTAGATTATAAAAAATCAGTACAACAATACAAGTACTCTGAGACCAATTTTGTCATAAGTTACAAAAAGTATTTTACCTGTTCTTACAAAAAGTTCTTAAACATATTATATACAGTAGTATATCCATGATTATTTAGATCTTTATTTAGTCCTTCAGTAAACCTAGCTTTGAAGGCATCAAATAGGTGAAACTGCAATTGTAATAGTAAATTCGCAGCTACTGGATGTAAATGAATCACAACTCCATCTGCTATTCTGTGTGTCAATAGAAATCAAACCTTAGTGATTCAGAGAGAAAATTAAATCACATTGACTCGCAAATGTGTGCAGTTAGAGGTGTGTCTGTGTTCTGCGTGGCCCTCTATTTTACCCACAATGCAAAGCAAATGAATGGATAATAGGTTTATGGCTAGAAATGCTGCAATTACAGGTTTGTGTGTAATGGAAGGAGCATGTTATGGCATTAGAGGAGGCCAGACAAAGATTGAATTATAACCAAGATATCTGAAAATAAGAATCTCCAGGTTTCAAGCCTTAAAAGGAGCATGTGTTCAATATCATCCATCATTTATCACTAAAAGGAAGTCTGCATTTCTGGCCCCTCCCTTGTCTCCATGTGGTTGGAAATGGATTTTCTACAAAAGCTAAGATGCAATTTACTCTCTGCTGCCAATGTTAATCTATTTACATACTTTAATTATGTTTATTCATGCTATTTTATTGGACTGAAAACAGCAATGTGTCTGCTTTCCTTGTTCTTCTCCTGAACATTTTAGTCCTATTTGTACAGTATAGTAGTAGTTGGGTGTGTATGATTGTGTTGAGCAGGCAAACAGGATTTCCATCTTGGCTGCAGAAAACGGGTGCAGCAGATTAGCAGGCATGTTTTGAAGGAAGAAGGGGGTGGGGGTGCAATTTGCACATTTGAGTTGTGCTATTTTGTCAGCCACAGGGTCAGACTAACATATAGTAATGTTTATGCACTCCGGTGCCATGCAATTAAGCAATAAGATATGTTTTTCATAGGTTTAAATAACGAGCTGTGCACTAGTCTGGCGATAACTGTAGAATGACCAGCAAATGTTAAATTCAGGTAGGTATTATTACAGGGAATGCTCTGTCAATAGGATTTCATCTTGTGAATCCAAATGATTGGAGTGTGTTTGCCACATCTTAGTAATAACATAAGCCTAATTGATAGGGCCTACGCTGCCTCCCGGGGCACAAGAGAGCTGACAGAGTGAGAATGGAGATTCAAGAAGAAAGTGAACAAATGTGAGGTGAGGAAATGAGGTGTGTGCTAGTGGTGGGGGGTATGGCAGACTAGGATGCATGAAGATGATGCGCAAGGTATCACTGGTCAACTAGCAGCGAGGGCCAGAGCACTGTCACTTTCTCCGCTTGCCATGTCTGCTGCCCCTGACAGCAATCCATTTGAGGGCCTCCTGGTACTAACAGAGTGCTAAAACCCAATCAAACAGGCTGGAAGGAAAAGGCGAGACGCTCTGGCCCAGCCGGCTTCCACTTGTGTGAGCAATTCACCTCTGACTGACCTGTTCAGGCATCTTAAATAAGCCATGCACATCATAGACGGCAGAAAAGCCACCTTCAGGGACCTGAAGACAGCCATGTGTCTGTAAAAGCTGGAGAGTGCTTTTTAAAATCAAAGAGGACTCCCATGTTTGCCCTCATCAAGGTCAAATGAGAATAAAACAACATTTAAAGAAATACAGGAATGACAAGTTGTTGGACACAACTTAATACAACCAACTAGAGTATATTTTTTCCTACTTCCTCCCATTTTCTATTCAGTTCCTCTATGTACCTGTCATCTAAGATTTATAGTTACAATTTGTTGTTAGGGGAAAAAAAATGCAATATCAAATTGTAATTATGTATTAATTTGTTGTTGAGCTTTAGAAAGAAAATACAGATATTATACTGTTATATCCAAATAGCACAATATACTATTGAGCTCAATTACGGAAGTAATACAAATATCATAATAGGCCATGAAATATTGAAGATTAGCTTCCATAATACTAAAAGCCGTACTTAAAGAATGGAGTAGATCTTGCTACATTAATCCCATGTGGAAAGGTCAGTGTAGGCACATTGATCAAGTGTTGCACACTTGTGACAGAGTTGGCACTGGTGAGAAAAGCACTTGAGCAGATTAAAAGAACAATAAATTGAATTTATAGCTTTTTGTAGCTCTTTCTCCAGAATGATTAACAGAACATTGACAAGCCGTTTACAAAAAAAGGCTTGCAGACCATCAGATTTTAATTTCTTTATGTATGCTTCCCTCAAAGTAAAAAGATTGATTTCATTAGTTGTTCTCTGTTCTGAATATTTAACATTGCAGACAGAAAATAGTTGTTAGCCTATGTAGGGCAAGAGATCAGAGCAACACACATCAGTAAAATCTTCAATCCACCATGCACCAAATGCAGTAAAGCTTTTCCTCCCTAACAAGATTACAATGTTTTACTAAAACCAACACTCACCAGCAGCACGACTGCGGTTGACGCCACCTCAAAGAAGCTGCTCAAGTTCAACAAATGATCAGAGGAAGTTGGTGAAAGCATAATCAAATGACATCTGTCAGTACTGAGATCTGTGTTGGACACTGGCACCCTGGTTTGCTTTGGTTTTCATAACTTCCCTTGAAATGTTTGGTGAGAATGTAATTAGCTAGCAATGGGCAGGCAGAGCCTCATTTGTGATGGCCTTCACTGGCGGCGTGTTTTTCTCTTCTCCTTCCCTTGTGTGGTATTGCATACATATTAACTCTGACAAAATGATAATTAATATTTCCCCTCCATTGTAAAAGAGGAGAGGAGACGCAAGAGCACTGGTACCAGGATTCAAAAGAGGGCACTGCCAGACTGGCTATCTTGCCTGTTTTTCATGTTTGCTGGGAGGAAGTGTTTTTCAATAATCCAACCTTGTGTTATTTAATAGAACACATTATATGTTTCTGTTTTTAATTTGTCCCAACAAAGAGAATTACAATTTGATTTGGCTTGACTAATAGACAGAAATTTTGTTTCCACATGCACTTTATAAAAATATTTAAACTGACCATTTCTTTCTTATTTCAGGAGGTGGGGGATGTGGGCAGGAACACCAAAGAACCAGTACAGTCAGATGGAGTATGAGAATGGAGAACCCTGCTGGCAAGGAGGTTCACGCAGTACTACAGTAAGTACTGCATTTCACACAAAACAATACATACATATGCGCAGTAAGCACACACACTCTTACACTCACAGTAATGGGAGCATATGAGAGTACAAAGAGGCAGAATGAATGAACTGATGAGAGACAAATGAACAAATGGTACATACACACTGACAGACTGTCAAATAGACAGATGGATAGATGATACAGCAAAGGATGAGGGAACAAAAAGAAGTCGTTTGCACAGCTCATTAGAGTCCCAACCTAAATAAAAGATGTGATACAGACCTCATTTGGATTTTAATTAATTATTGCAAATATGGACATTTTAGTCTTTAAAAGTAAATTAAAAAAACTACCAATTATGCATTTTATCTTTACAATTTGCTTATTGGTCACTTTTGTCATTTCCGAGATTGTTCAGGTGCCGCCAGAATTTCTGCCAGATGTCCCTCATTTCGGCCGGATGTCCATCACCTTCCGCTTTCTTTGTGTTGGCATTCTAAGTTCCTCTCACTCTTCAGCTCCATGTGCTGCTTCCTTAGACAACTCTGTTTGAAGTCCTGTTTGAGCTGCTGGTTCTGCAGTAGTAGTTCTGACAGTCTTCATGTTGTTCCTCAGCTCACACACTTTGGCCCGCAGCATGAACTTGTCCTTCCTGGTCCAAGGATATGCTCCCCTTTCTCTGCTTTTCTCTTTGGTCTGTTCTTTCCACATTCACCTGTTGGTTTTGGCCCCTTTACAACAAGTTTCTTAAAACTTGCTCCTCAGATCTCTGCGGTAAATCCAGACAGCTAGCTAGACTATCTGTCCAATCTGAATTTTCTGTTGCACAACTAAAACACCTTTGAACATACACGTTCCACCAAAACAAATTCCTTCCTGAGGCTATTTTGCAGAGGCACTGTTGCTCCATCCAGCGCTTAGCAACACCCAAGACAATTGTGATTGGTTTAAAGAAATGCTGTGTGGACTAGCCAGACCTTCCTCCGTAGTGCTGTGGAGGTAGGTCTGGCAATGCGAGACTGCAGGTTCTGTAAACTCTCAAACAGTGGTTGAGGAACAAAACCTTCAGATGTTTTGTCTACTAAAATCCTACATACTGTATAAAGGGAAGGCTGCAAGCTTTTGCAACCTTTCATGTAAAAATTGTGGAGGAAGTGTTGAGTTTAATTCACGGTAATTTACATTGTTTTCAGGAAAAAAAGGCAAAGTGGAACACCTTACAACTAATGATGGAATTAGTGTTGTGGAAATGGACATTTTGCTGAATTTAGAGTAATCATGGAGGACGTTTTGAGTTTTCATTAACTGGGTAACAATGGAAATTAGATTAGATTAGATTCAACTTTATTGTCATTGTGCAGAGTACAAGTACAAAGACAATGAAATGTAATAAAAGCCTGTATCTAATATAAACCTAAAGCCTGAATCTCTGTGCTACTAAGGTACATAAAGGCCCCAGCCACTATTTGAGAATTTAGGATAGTTTGAAACTGTGGCAAAACTGTTGTAATTTGAACAAGGTGGGCCTAGATCAGTGGTTCTCAACCTTTTTTGTGCCAGCGCCCCCCTATCCATTATCCAGGTCCCTAACGCCCCCCATCAAATATTATTTAGGCTAAATGCCGCGAATATTAATGATTACGCTAATATAGGCCTATTATTGTTGTTACTATTGTTATCAAAAATAATCAAAAAATCAAATCATTGAATGACAAACAACACATGTATTAGTTTCCCAGGTATCAAAACCGCCATGTGAATAGAACTTATATATATTTACAGGTTTTTAAAAAAAATGCAACCAATTGACATTCAAATTAAATAACAGCAGCCAATCAGAACGACTAGATATGTAACATTCAAACTATAAATAGGTATTATCAAAACGCCTGTTGCATGCTGTGAACTTCAGCACCTTATAAGATGACTATAATTTGAATGTCCTTTTTTGTTTGTGAAGTGACCTTGGGTGTCATGAAATGCGCTTTAAATAAAATGTATTATGCTTATTATTATTTTTATTATTATTAGTATTATTATTACAAACACTAACAGTAGCCAATCAGAAACAGCTAGCAATTTAACATTCAAATCTATTTTTCATTCAAATCTAAAATCGAAATGTTCCAACGGAAAACAAGCTGGCATTTATCAAGGGGTAAAAGCAGGATTACACACACACACACACACACACACACACACACACACACACACACACACACACACACACAGAAAAGTATTTTGGTGATGACAAACGACTTGAAGAACGACACCTACTGCCGAATGGAAATAAGTTTACAACCTTTGAAAGTTAGTGAGAGCCGTTTTTTAATGCTTAGAAGAGTCTAGCTATGTTTGCTATCGCCTGTCTTGCGAGTAAATAGCAGAAAAAAACATTTGGAGAAAACGCAACCCCACATCGCGCTGCGTTTTGTGGAGGTGTGAGAGTCCCGTACAGTAAACAGTGACATCACTGCCTCATTCGCTTCCATAAGAAAGTTTTAAAACACCAAACACAAGCCCTGAACTGCCCGCGAGTTTATGGAACAGCTAAATGTTTGCCAAATAACAAAGCACAGTCAATATCTCTCGCACGTCTCTTTTCTTTCTCTCTTTCTCCGTGAAATGAAGCTGCATTCAGGTACAGTAGGAAACGTTGTGTTTAATAAACCATCTGACGAAAAACTGTTACTGTGAAATATAAAGTCTACTTTTGCTACATTGGGGGGGTTAAAGAATACAACAGGATGTCACGGCGATTACTTTTTTTTTCTTATCTGAACGCAGCTTCACTAATAGCTACAGAGCTCATTTAAGATGATGCTCTTACGTCCCGTTTCCATGAAGGCAGCACGGAGCTGCGCCAAACAAAGCTGACAGAAGCACAGAAAAGTTAGGATACCCGTCCAGTCGCAGTGTTGTAAACTGGCAGCTTTTAATCAGTGTTGGGCAAGTTACTTAAAAAATGTAATACATTATGGATTACTAGTTACTGTCATCTGAGAGTAATTAGTTATATTACAATATTACTGTCTCTGAATTGTAATGCGTTACACTACTTTTGCATTACTTTTGAGTTACTTTTACCAAAAATACCCACGGAAGTATGACTTGGCATTCTAAAATGCTAAAATTTAGTTTACTGCAGCTCATTATATATCCAGTCGAGGACAATATGGTTATAGCATAATGACTGTGTAGGCCCCTAAGGCTACTAACAACTTAATATAATAGACACAGTGAAGGCTCATGGCACAATACAAAAAGTAACAATCACTGTCAGAATTACAAAAGCAGGCAAAGAAATACAATCTGGTAGATTCTCATAGATTTACTGTTCATATTTAAATCATAGGCCTATGCATATGAATCACAATAGAGCTGGAGCCCACTATTATGCAACAACCTATAGTCTAATGATGATAAGATGCACAATCTCTTATTCTTTTTGTTTTTTTATTCTTTTATTCTCTTTTAATTCAAGTTCACAACACAAAGCTGGCACGCATTGGATGACATAGCTTATGCTTTATAAAGAATCAAAAAGTGCTCCTGGAGAATTAGGCATCCTGGAAATATGACTCAGTAATTTCAGTCCAACTTCACAAAAATTAACATGTGGGCTAAACAAAGCCTATAATTGATTCTAAAACAAAAACAAACAAAAAAACACAGGCAAAACAGAGAAATCCTGCTATTTGTCAAACATTGGCTAAAACATAGGATACCAAATAAAGGCTGGGAAAATTTAAATCACTTAAAACTAGACATGTAGCTAACAGCTCTGTGGGGCTGCCCATATTTTTCAAGAATACCAAAAATAAAGTCAAAGTGCTTGGGCCTATAAGACCTCATGTGAAAAGACAGCTCATAGCGAAGTGCAATTTTTTTAATTCTTGGAAACTGGTGCAGACTTTCCATTACAAGGGCAGAGCTTAAATAAGACATTACCTCTGTTTCCACTGACATTGGTGCATCAGCTGTGTCATTGTGCTAATAAAAAAGGAAATAAAAAAAAGTCCTCCTCGCTGGAGGCAACAGCAGCAGGTTGAGGGACATCAGGTATCAGGGCTGCAGGCTCTTCTGTTGTTAGGGAGCGGCACTCCGTCATGAGGAGTAACTTGATGTGGTCTCTTCTGGCTTCTTCTTTTATCCAGCGTAGCTTGAACTTGGGCAGTGAAACGGCAGCCAGTAGCGCATCCTTGGAGTCAATTGTTGCTGCAAATCGAGTTTTAATTGCTCCCACAACAGCCCAGTGGTCATTTGCGTTAAGCCATTTTTCGCTGCTAAGGTTTTGGCCATTAGAACTTCTAGGGTTGGTTGAAGCGAGTGTCCTCACCCTGTAGGATGTCCAGTGTGACTGTGAAAGGCTTCATAATGGAACAGTATTCCTTGAGAAACTGGTATTCCCTGTCATTCATACATTTAATCTGAAGCTGTGTGCAAAGTTTATTTATGTCAGATAGGGGCATTTCTGTAATCCGAGCATAGGCATCATAGAATGAGTTCCACCGTGTTATTGTGGGGACAATCAACTTTCTATCACTGACCTCTTCCAGGCACTCGGCTGCGACTGTGGAGCGGCTGGCCTTTTTCCATAGCGCTGAACATTTGGCTGCGGCACTACGATACACAGCCCTCGATTCTGGATTAGATGCTAGCCATTTATCAACCTCAATGTTTGGCAATTAGATTAAGTGTATGGGCTGCGCATCTATGGTGGGGAGGCAGTACACATAGCCCATGCTCGGGATCATCATCATCGGTGGTAAACACACTGTGAAGGTCTGTAAAGTCCACTTCGCCATCGCCCTCCACCTCATCTTCCTCCTCGGTCTCAATATGCTGATGCTCCTTGAACACCTACACAAAGTTACTCCCGTTGTCCGTCACACATGCAGTGACTTTATCGTAGGTCAGCCCATATTGAGAAAAAATGTCCTCTAGTTCTGTTGCAATTGCGTCATATGTATGTCGACCCCTGAATCTTCTACAAGCTATTGCAGCCTTCTTTCGTTTCAAGGTATCTGCATCGATCCAGTGCACAGTCAGCCCCATGAAACTTTTGTTATTTGCACTCCACATGTCTGCTGCTGTTGATACATACTGCTGAGCTTCGATAACTTTCTTCAGCTCCTTTTCCATGAGATCATATGCCTTATCCAACTCTTTGGCAAATGTATTTCTGTCTGGCAGTACATGCTGGAAAATTAAGAAAATCGCTAGATATTAAATTCATGCTGTGCTTAATGGGTTAAATAATATTTGGATGCAGGTAAATACATTGTTTTTAATGTTGCTGTTTGTAACAACACGGGACGTTAAATAACATTGGCGTGGCTCGCTTACCTTGTCATTGCTAGTGTTGACGGGGATTTTGCTCACAAGCTTTCTAAAAGCCGGCGATTCTACTGTTGATAGAGGCAGCATGTCTTCAACAATATACTCCGCCACGAGTCTCTTCACCTCTCGGGGTTCAAGCAGCATGGCAGTCCGAGAGAAACTTAATTTGTGTTGCTTTATATTCCTCGCGCTCTCATCCTCGGTATTCTTTCTCTTCTCTACGCCTGGAGCTCTCTCGGTTAGCTTAGTGTTAGCGTGGCACCGGTCCAGGTGTTTCTTCAAGTTACTTGTGCTATTTCTCGACGTAGAGAGTTCCTTTGGTGTTGCACATAAATTGCACTTGACTATAACGTTCTTATCCTTATAAAATATGATATAGTATATAAAATAATGGGAAAATGCCCATCTCGCAAATGTAGAATCCGTCTCAGTCATCATCTCAACTGTCGAAGTTCAGCAACAGGAAAAACATCACGGATTGTTTTTCTTCTCTGATTCTGAAATGTTTCTCGGAGTTGGTTCTTAAAAAAACAGCAATTTATTTTGGGTTGAACTGCGTTGTAACGCGCGTTACTGAGATTGTAACGGGTATAATATTACCGAAATGTTATTAGTAATGCGTTATATTACTGCGTTACAGCAAAAAGGAATACATTACTGTAATTACGTTACTTTTGTAACGCGTTACTCCCAACACTGCTTTTAATGTTGCAGACTACTTATTCTTTAGTAGTTTAAAGGAGAATTCCGGCCAATTTTTACGTTAATCTTGATCGCTATAGCTACGCGAGTACTTTCGATAGAAAAACCCCGACCCGAATCAGTGCAGGTAACACGGAGAAGCTGCAGCTACGTACTACAAGCGTCCCCTGAGCTAAAACGGCAGTGCTCGGGGCAAGTTTTAGAGTGCCTTTGTGCCTCTTAACAGACACAAAATGCAATTAATATGTCTGTGCCACAAGAACAGGGCCCTTACGTGTCAACAAGATGCGTTTTCAACTCAGACATTGTTTAAATTCACCTACCCTGGTCCCTGTCTCGATCCTGCCAGTAGCTAGCTTGCCCTGCTAGCTGATAGCCGTTAGCTGCTAACTGCCGTCCGCAGAGTGTATTCAGCCAGGCATCTGTGCTAATCATCCCAATAAAAATCCACGGAGCGCCCGGTGGGTTGGTGGATATCCTGCATAGGACAGATCATGCCTTTGCAGCGAAAGGTTTAGATTATTTCCCCCTCAAAATAGGTAATTGGGGCACTGTAGTGGTTATGACCATATCAGTGACTATGTAACTACATGGAAACGGGATAAACGATGTCTGTGGCTTGCACAGTAATAGCGTTACTGAAGCCTAGCTGTTGCATCGCGCGGTCTCCTGGGAATTCAGTTGTAGCAGAAAAAGGTAAACAGTAATTTGCAGATTGGAGCGTAGTGTGTGTGAAGAGTGAAAAGCGGAGTTGTTTATAACGGAAGAAGCTTGGAGTATGAAGAATATAACAGATATGCAACACACGGAAGAGCCTTTTGCGTTTGATGGTCATCCTTATTTATTCGAACCAGAGTATACAGACGAAGAACTAGCCTCAAGAGTTGGAAAGAACGAGACTGACAGACAGAGGGGAAACAGGCAGATGAACTTGCTGCTCCAAGCACAAGCTAAAGCTAGCCTTCAGTAACTGGGGGACATAGCCACACCACCGGGCGCTTCGTGGATTTTTATTGGGATGATTAGCACAGATGCCTGGCTGAATACACTCACCGGACGGCAGCTAGCAGCTAACGGCTAACAGCTATCTGGCTGTACACACTCACTGGAGGGCAGCTAGCAGCTAACAGCTACTACAGCACTATTGTTTTTTTTTAGGGGGGAATACACTTCAAGACGTGACATAACCTGTCCTCTGGAGGACATAGCCACACCACCACCACTCCGTGGATTGTTATTGGGATGATTATCACAGAAGCCTGTCTGAATACACTCACCAAACGGCAGCTAACGGCTATCAGCTAGCAGGGCAAGCTAGCTACTGGCAGGATCGAGACAGGGACCAGGGTAGGTGAATTTAAACAATGTCTGAGTTGAAAACGCATCTTGTTGACACGTCAGGGCCCTGTTCTTGTGGCACAGACATATTAATTGCATTTTGTGTCTGTTAAGAGGCACAAAGGCACTCTAAAACTTGCCCCGAGCACTGCCATTTTAGCTCAGGGGACGCTTGTAGTACGTAGCTGCAGCTTCTCCGTGTTACCTGCACTGATTCGGGTCGGGTTTTTTTCTATCGAAAGTACTCGCGTAGCTATAGCGATCAAGATTAACGTAAAAATTGACCGGAATTCTCCTTTAAGTGTAAACATCATAGGCGGAGTTTGACATTCGAGCCAGGGGAGGCAAAAAAAAATAAAAAATCATTGTAGCAGCTGAGACCTGAGGCCTGTACCACGAAGCAGGATTTGGCGTTAACGAGCTAACTTAAGGCTCAACCCAGGATTTTCTGTATTACGAAGGTGGATCAGTTGTTATCGGGTTCAATCGCCGTGGTAACTCATACTTATCACCTAACCTGGTCAGGAGCAGGTTAAGTTGGAGATCAGAGATCAACTGGTGTAAAAGCACCGCCTACTGACCGATCAATACTCGGTTGATAAAGGCTTCACCGTAAGAAGACTGCAGGCGGAGCTCGGTGCAAGGAGAGAGAGAGAGAGAGAGAGAGAGAGAGATGGGGAGAGAGATGTGCGCTCATAAAAGTTAAAACATGTAGAGACCGACAATCCCTGATGGCATTCACTGATGGCTATATTTATTAAAGATATAGATCTTAAGAGGAGGTAATTACATATAGGCTATTTGTCGGCGATTGGTCGTGGTGCGCAAACACCGCCTCTTTTATGTGAACGCGCGCGCCATTGGATTGGGAAACCCTGATGGTTGACTGAACTAGTTGATAATCGTGATACAGGTTATGCGGGACCGCAGTTGTTAGGTTAGGTGAAGCCGTAACTGAAAGAGATCCAGGACATGTTGATCTTGCTTCGTAGTACAGGCCTACCAATTGGGGAACACAGCAGGAGCACATATGGACAAACCTGTTAAATAAACACATATGTTTATTTTTAACCCAAAGAAGAAGAAAAAACAGTACAACAATACAATCATATTCTATTTGTAAACAGGTAGAAGCCACTTGACTTGTCGCATCTTCGGACATAATTAGGATCATCAAGGCAATGAAATTTGGACCACTTTTGCACTGTTAAAATATTATCTTCAACCAAAATGAAAAGATTTTTAAAGTTTTTCTTTCCATTTTTCTAAACACATTTGTGGCAATGAGAGCGATTAAAAAAACAAGTAATATTTCGCATTTTGTTGTAATTCATGAAACATTTAAAACATTTTGTGAGACACGGAAAAAAGAGGCTACAGTATGCATAGATACAGAATTGCCCTCTCTTGGTTTATAAGTCTGAGAAGACGGAACATGTTCAACTGACAGTCACACACTCACACAACACTCCCCACTTTTGATTTTTATATCAGTGGGATCCCCGTCCCCCGTCTCTCAAAAAACAGCATATTGAAAGCAGTGTGTTGAGTTTCTCCAGCTTAAAGCAGTTATTTAGCAGAGAAATAAAACTTACAGACCTAGACATTGTCCAGACTAGTGCAACAGTAATTTTCTTTTTTTGCGTCCTGCATATGCGTTGATAATGGTCTCAGGTGAAAGCTTGGCCGTAATGTCGCTTTCGATGTGAAGGACCGCAAGAGAAGAAAACCTGGCTGCTCCCATCGTCAACCGCAGCCAGCTCCTTATCCTCCTCATCGCAGAGAAGCTTCTCTCAGAAGTAGATCACCCAATCGGCAGAGTGAGCGCTAGAGATTTGGGTAGGTTGTTTTTTTTACAGCTTTTTTAAGATGCTCCATTGAAATTGGTGCGTTAGCAGAGGCTTTGACAAGCTTCATCTCGGCTGCAACAAGAAGGTGGTTAACTTTTAGTGCCGGAGTGTATTTTTGTAATAGTGGATCAATTCCATTTTCGTCGCATGTCAAAACTGCGGCACACGCGTGTGCCAGCTCCATGGACTCTCCGGAGAACCTCCTTTCCAGCTCATTGATGAGAGTGTCCAGCACGGGGAAATATAGTTTCTGCTGATAGCCAGGACTCTCTGCTGTTTCTTTGTGGGTTGTTTCCCTTTGCCCTAAAGTACTGGTAATCAAGAACCCATCAAGGAAGGTGGGCGGATTTGAAACACGTTTAATTTTGTGTGCGGCGGGGCCTGCGGGGACGTGAATCTGACGATCAGTGTTTTCTTCGGGCACGGCAATGTTGTTGTCCAGGCAGAACTGTTTGACTGACTTCCCCACATCGCTCCAGTCTTCCTGCCTTTTAGACACGAAGTTTGCTTTCAGGCTGTCAGTAAGGGCCGCAGCTTCGGACAGTGTGCAGTTGGATGACTGTAGGGCCTTGTGCGTAACGTGGATCACACGCAGTAGCTCCTCAAACACGAGGCTTGTAATGAATGACATTCTCGACATGAAGTCATGGATACCACTGGCTTGCGCTGACCACTTCTCTCCCTCTCTCACTAATTTCTCTCAAACACTCCGTAATCGCAGAGTAGTGACTTTTCACTGATTTCACACATCTCCACTTGCATGCCCATCTCGTGTCACTGGGCTGAACGACTTCAGTTACTTTCACGTTCAAGGATTTTTGGAGTTCAATAAATCTCTGGTGGTTTGACGGTTCCGAAAACAGTGAATACACATTGTCAATAATGCTCAGGAATGATTTCACACATCGGTTCACAGAACTGCACTCCACAAGCACTAAATTTAATTTGTGCGCCAAGCAGTGTATGTAGGCTGCGTAGAGGTGAGTCTCTTTGATGCGCTGCTGCACACCAGACACCTTCCATCACAGACGCACCGTCGTAACTCTGTGCCACAATTGGGATGTTTTTAAGACCACACATATCAAGCCCTTTGTAGATGGCCTCCACAATCCCAGCCGCGTTACGAGATGCTGAACAGTCCATAAAACACAAAAAGCGCTCCTTGATTTCCAATTCCTCGGCATATCGTATGCACACTGACACCTGCTCGGTTTTGGAGGACATAGCCTCGTCCGCAATTATGGAGAAAAATCCAGTTTCCTGCACTTTTTCAGCAACCTTGTTGTAAAGCATCTGTGCGCAGATGTCAATTATTTCATTTTGAACATCTGGGCTTGTGGCATTAAAATAATTGGATTTCATGTTTTCAAAATCAGCATCATATTTCGATAAAAAACTGCAAACCTCGAGGAAATTGCCACACGATCCTGACTCTTCTCCCTCCTTGTGTCCACGAAAGGGCAATCCAAGTTTAGACAGTAGCCTCACAACATCAACTACTTTGCATAGATAACCTCTCTTCTTTTCTACTGTAGTTTTATGGCTTTCAGAAAGTTTAGCTGCAATTTGATGAGCTGGCTGCTTGGAAGTTATTCCACTTAATCATACAGTTTAGATGGGCCTGGCTTTTTCCATGTTTCTCTAGTTTACTGCTCAATTTTTTCCAGTCACTCATGCCCTTTCTAAATGTTTCCTCAACGCAGCTTTCAGTCTGGAAATGGCGACAAGCAAAACAGTAGACTGAATCCTTTCTAACGTAATACTCAATACTCATGGGTAATTCTTGTAGAAGTAAGTGGAAAACGATCATTTTGTACTTCCAAAACATTTTGAGGGGAATTGGGGCAGAGCAGGTTGTTTAGGACAGCCGTGTTTTTCTCCAAGATCATCTGCGTTGGTGTTACCTAGTGCGGCTAGTGCATCTGTGTGGTCAACGTCAGGACTGCTAGCGGTTGCTGCTGATCCAGAGCTGCTCGGTGTTCCCTCCAAGTTCACAGCGGTGTCCGTTTGCCTATCGTCATCATCGGTTACTGTTGTTTGTGTTGTATCCTCCTTGTTTGATCCCGATGGCGGACTATTTGTGTCGTTTGGAGCTCGACGTTTTAAAAATCTTCTTATGTCCATATTTTCGTGTAAGGAGTCCGACCAGATAACTAGCTACAACGCTATTACATGCTAGCTGAGAATCGCTGGACTTACGTCAGCCTGTCACTTGTCACCCGGAGCCCTGAAATAATATTTTTTTACTAAAGCAGTATATGAAATCAGATTTATTACCTACCACCATTTAGTTGTTTTGTATTATTGAAAATAGTTATAATATATATATTTTTTAAACAATGCAATTAATTATTCCACTCTTTTTTTTCTAACAATGCAATTACCCGTTTCAGCCACAATGCTCCCCCTGCCCCCCCGCAAACTCCGCGCATAGTAAACATGTATTGTTATTGTCAATCTTTTGTTTAAACTAGCTTTCAAACAAACGCCCCCCAAGGGCACCTCAACACCCCCCTTTCCAAAATATTGCTTCCAACGCCCCCCATCATCTTCTGAACGCCCCCTGGGGGGGCGGTACCGCCCCCTTTGAGAAACACTGGCCTAGATAAACCAGTCCTCACATACTTTTGAAACAAAACTCTCTGGTGGTAAATAATACTAGACCCTCTTTTTACATAAGCCCAAGACGAATATTTAGCTACACACTTTAAAAAAACACTTCTCCCACCATAGAAACCCAAATATGCTCTAGATAATAATACAACTTAAATTAACTGTATAGAGAGGCAATGCTTATTTCTAAAGCTAAAGAAAACAGCCAACCACATTCATCAGGGACAATTTGAAGCCTTCTCACCCAGTCTGCTCTCTGCATGCCTCATTCTGCAAAATGTGTATTTCAATAATAGAGAGTCAGTCAATCAGTAAAAGACTGACTCATACAGCCTGGCAAAAACATGTTTTGTTCAAAGCCATATGATGGAAGCTGACTTGCTTTTACCCCTCTGTCGCTCTACATTGGTTTTATGGTTAATGTTGCTCCGGTTGCATTCTCCTGCAGCTTACTCTTCTTCTACTCTTCTCTCTATTTTCCCAGCATTGCCTTCTTTTTCAGCCACTTTTATGAGATCCGTTTACATTTTTGTGTAAGAATTTACTCAATTGAAAATGTAGCACATTTAATCATCTTTTTTTCTTTGCCTGGCCCCCGCTTCAAATCCGACTCCAATAAATGTCATTTGCAAATGTATGTATGTACTCATGCCATTCAGGGGCCCCCTTTGACATGACTAAATTGAATTCCTTTAATTCAACCCCCTAACTGAGTGCAGTCGGCATAAATGAAGTCTTGTCAGAAGTCGACGCTCATTGTATTTGAAATGCTAAACCTCGTTGTGCTCTCTCTTTCAGAGGTGAAACAACCTTATTTCTTTATACTTGAGTAGTGGGACCAGTGATGTATTGTTTCAGTGGTAATCCAAATTCAAGCAGCATGCAGTGTATCTTTAGCCTGGCTACGCCCTCTTACGTACTTCCGCTCAATTTTCATTTTCTTTGAGTGGCGAGGAAAACTTCCTTTTAGGGAGAAACCTCGGACAGACCCAGGCTCTTGGTGGGTGTCTGACAGTGCCGGTTGGGGGTACGATTAAAAAAATAATAATATTTTCTCAGACAAAGCTCCACAGAAGACATACACACGTTTTTTACAGGCAGTAGTACTAACCACTTTGAGTAAACTGATCGTCATGTGTAATATTGACAAGTAAGAGTCAAGACAGAAGTAAAATCACAATCTGGAAAAGTTCTATACCTAACCACACATATAATCACAAAAGTCTAAAGTACTGCCCCAACACTGACCTATGGTGCTGGCACCTGCAAGTCAAAATGGAATCACCAATAATTATGCACATGCACAAAGGAAAACACTTTGTCTCACTGAGCGGAATACACCAACTTAATAAATTTGTGCAACAAGATACTAAGTGATAACAAAGGACTCTATTTGTAATCCAAGTACAAGGCAAAACCGAATCACCAGTTGTACCCAGAGATGGGTACATGGGGGACTCGAGTCTGAGACTCTGACTCGAGTCGCACTTAAAGTGATTTCACCCTAGGGTCCCTTGCACCATGACCTCGAGCCAAACACCCCCCCAGAAGCTTTTTCCACCTAGGTCTAACATTGGGAGAGTTAGCGTAGAGTAGCGTTATCAGCTGAATAGCTTATTAGCAAAGGGGCTAATGGACCCACGTTTGTATCTCGTAAATGACCCCACTAATAATGCCCGAAATGATACCAAACTTCTACACTAGTACAAATAGGTTATGTACTCATAAAACGATGGATTGTAAAGTTTGTAAGTACGCCAGAAGTTTATGAACACTTGCCTGCTGGCTTCTGCTACAGAACATGCTTTGAATTCATAAGATTTAACAATACAGTGTTAGGGACAGATCAGATGGCCAGAGACTTGAGACTTGACTAGGACTTCTGGCGAAAGACTTGAGACTTGACTTGAACTTGCCCCTCAAAGACTTGAGACTCGACTTGGACTTCCAAAAAATGACTTGTGAACATCTCTGGTTGTACCAGCATGAAATTTCAGCCCAATAATACCTGTTAAGTTCCCATCTCTCTCCTTCTCCAGGTGCTTTTGTTCGCCAGAGGGATTGTCTCCTCAGGATGCAGTGTGATGTGAGGGATTGCTATGGAAACCCCCTAGAAGTACAATGAGTTGCTTTTTCCTTTCCACTCTCTTGGAGGGTGTCAAAGTCACCTATTAAAGTCATGACAGTGTTAATCATTGTTGACATGTGGGAAAAGCAGTGACATCCCATAATGCCACAGTGTCTCATAGTCACAGCATCACTAGGTCTTGTAAGCTGCTTTGAAAATCACTTAAACAAGAGGTAGGACAGTATCTTCAATCATCCTCCATTGGGAGATAAAACTGGCATGGCACTTGACTTAGACTAACATCGGCTCTTCTCCCCACACCACCTCAACTTTTTTTTCTTTGTGCTTTTCTAGGTCACACTGACATGCGGAACGGAGACAGCCTTGAGATCGGTGAAGGAGCCCAGCAAATGCCAGTACATCATGGACTTTCAGACTCCTGTGGCCTGTCAGCCAGTGCTGAAGCAGCGGGGCATACACAGTGAACTGTGACCCCTTCCCTTACTGACGTAGCCTAGATTAATTTAGCCCGCCTTGGCTAGCCCACGGTGACAGGCTGGGGTCCTGAGGGTCCCCTTTGACATCTGTGTTGTCAGAACATATATACTTCCACACAAGTCTTGCTAAGGTCAGAATCAGATTTTCAGTAACACTGCTCCTAGACCACTTTAATTTTCATTCATTATTACAGTGTTGCTTTATTTTGTCATGTGTTAATATTTTAATACATAAGTATTCTTCACACTGCAGTCTATTCCTTATACAATTTTACACTTAAGGCACTACAAGATTAGTATGTTACTACACTCAATTGTTGTCCAAAAAAAACCACACTGTTGCACAGGATGATATGTTTCTTCCTTATGATGAACATGGGCAATGTTTACTTTGAGTCTGCTGTAAATATTCACTCAAGCACCAAATGAAAGTAGTCCCCAACAAATGCATTTTTTATTCTGAGCAACGTTTGCTAAAAACTACAGTACCCAGCTGTTTTAGGAAAATCTAAAAGTATTGAGAGACAAAGTAACGGTTTTGGTCTTTTCAAGATTTTCATTTGTTTTCTTGTCTTGTTGACAAAAGAAAAAATACAAAAGAAATTGAGCCTTATCCTTTAAATACTGTTTTCACTGCAATATATTTCAGTATGTTTACACTTAAAACAACATCAAAGATTCTTTTGTACCTTAAAATAAAGTTTCCAAAATCATTTCAGTGGTTCATCAACTCATAACAGGGTGAACGGCACTTCTGCATTTGCTTTGCGGCCCTCTATCGGCTATAACCGCACTATGCAAGTTTGCCAGATCGGGTAGCGGATCTGTAGTTCGAATGAGACATGAGAAAATGTAATGGACAATTCCGCTTCCAACCTGTAGGGGGACCGAAGAGGAAAAGTGCTTTGGTGTTGCTTTAATGTTCAACAACATTACTATGTAGATGGCTGAATAAATAAAGTAACATTGCTACCACTGTAACTGCTGTATCAAATAATAAAATAAAATTACTCCATACTTAATTTTCACCTCACTTAATTATACTTTTACTGTATTATCAACTCCTAAACATTCACACAGTAAAACATTTTAAGATGTTTTAAATATTAAAAAGTACAGACCTACAGATTCTAAATATTGTATTTACTCACTTTCAGCTTTTATTAAGGATGCATTGTGTACTGAATATAACTTCCCTTTATTCTTACAAGAATCTGCCAGAGTTAGCAGTCTGCTTCTTACTGTGCATGCTATATATATATATATATATATATATATATATATATATATATATATATATATATATATATATATATATATATATATATATATATATGATGTTGTTATGTATCATATTGTGGGGTTTGTGCAGCAGGGCCCTCTGCTCATTAAGGGGGAGCTAAATTAGCTGTCAGGTATCCAATAGGCTGACTGATATGTTCCTACCCTGCTGGGGCAGCTGGGTGGCTGTGTGCCTGCTAGCAATGCAATAGCCTCAGGCCTTGTAGCCCAGGGACTGCTGTTTTTATTTATCTGGCTTCAGCTCCCATTCACATTCTCTATATGATGGCGATTCTAACTAACTTGGTTTTCAGTTTTGTTGAAGGTGTCAACCAAGTGGGACAAAAAACATTTTTTAATGACATACCCAAAAACGTCTCTAAACTAAACTATATTAGGTTTAGGTAAGTGATTTGACTTTAGATTCTAAGTGGAACTAGTTGTATTAATACAGCAAAATCTGACAACTCACACTGTAATTATTATGTTTATCTTGCAGCTATAAGGCAAACACTCAAATCGATCGGCTAAACTAGCAAGACAAATACTGTTAAACGTATATAATCCATTTTTATACCCCACCATCTCAAGAAAACAACATATCATTGTATATTTTAATCTCTCCCTCATTCAACATTACAGATATGCCAATGCTGATGTCAGCATAAAAAACACTGAACCTGAACAGGCTTCTAACTCTACCAACAGCTGGAAATACTGTCAATCACACAGACAGTGTCAAGAGCAGCTCTCTGGCTAATATTGCAGAAAACATTACTGGCATCTGGAGAAAACTTTATATTGCATCACTGCCATATGGTGTGGTATGAAGGTGTCTCGTAAAGAACTTTTCCTTGGATAAACCTGCTCTCACAAAGGAAAAATGTTGACAATCTGCAGGGTAACAACAACAAATCACACCATATGGTAACGATGCAATATCAAAAAAGAAAATTCTAAAAGGCGCAGGCCTCTCCAGTCTGCTCTCCGTCAGAATTATCTATTTTACAAATTTACAAAAATTAAAAAAAATGTGTGTTTATGTGGTTGGACACTGGACAGTCTCCTGCCGACTCTGCTAGCCTGAGTTAGCTGGCCAGCTGGCGGGTCACATGTAAACATCAGAGTAAACACAGAAGAAAAGCGGGAGTAGATGAGCTCAAGCCAGCAAGACCTTACCTTGCACGGCAGCTGGATTTTCAAGATGTCACACGAGAATCGCGGGATCACATATCACAAAAAAAAACATCTACCGTTAGCAGCCCTAGCAGCAAAAGTTATCTTCACTTTGCTAGAAGCAACAAAACTGCAATGCCGATTCTAAATGAGCCATGTTTGTCATGACTTCAGACTTGTCACTGTGACAGTAAGTGGACTTTAAGGTGAAATAACAAGTGGATTGGCCATGCTGTTTCAATCAGTAAGAGGAATAACTTCTTGGTAAGAGGATGTATTATATCAACATGGCCAGGCACAAGGGAGAAGGCTACTAACGTTACATTAGACAAGACACAAAGGTGTTTTCATGACAACTTGTAAATTAACATTTACTTGTTAATAGCAATCAGCTGTTAAATTGGTGCCAATCTGGTCTATGTCTCCCGGGTCCCATCGGGTTAAAGTTTATGTCCTACATTTCTCGGTTCTGCACGGCTCTTGGTCCCAGCTTCCAAATAATAGATGGGTCCAGTTGGTTCCATTGAGTACATTTCCGGGTCTTTTTGGCTTCAGGCAGATTTTTTTAACCCATGAAGACCTGTAGTGGGAACCACGTTAGATATTGATGTGTTGCTACAGATCAGAAAAAGGAAGGAGGGAGTTGTAGGAAGGAGTCAATAGGGAAACTGAGCACACACACACACATTAGCACATACTTAACAGCGCACACCTCCATTCAGGACATTTGCACATGAAGGGGCAGGAAAGGAAAGTCTTTCCAGTTGAGCGTGGGCATATTTGAGTGTTGACTCCAAATTGCTAAAAGGGCCCAGAGGCTTTATATTCCATTAAATCTCCGACTTAGCTTTGTAGAAACTAGTTCAGGGTACCTGTTCTCTGGAGTGGGAGACAGCAGGGCCTTCGCCTGACTGACTGGTTGACTGACGCCCACCACAAGCCAGCACCACTTTCACTCTTTTGGAGATTGTTTTTAGGCTTCCACCTTTGAAGGGAGGCCAGTTATACCCTCAAGGCTGAGAGAGAAAAAAGGAGCGCTAGCGTTGAGTCGCTGTTAGCGACAGTCACATCTATTGTCCTTTCGTCCACATTTACTCTGGTTTATTCAGTCAAGATACTGTAACTAGCCTACTATTTCTTTGCCAGCAACACCATTTACCACCATTATGGTGGTGGACACCATACCATACAGCTGGAGTGGTGCCAATTCACCTCCTGGGCACTGCCAAGGTGCCTTTGAGCAAGGCACCGAATCTCCAACTGCTCCATCGTCCATCGACAGCTGCAGCCCCCTCACTCTGACATCTCGCCATTAGTGAATGTAAACGTGTGTGTGTGTGTGTGTGTGTGTGTGTGTGTGTGTGTGTGTGTGTGTGAGGCCTGTGTGTAATGTGTGTTCTAACAACAAAATGAAAACGTAATTTCCCTTGCAGGATTAATAAAGATATCAGTTAGGATGTTTTTGTGACTTTTTTTCGACATACAATACTATGACTTTTTTTCGATATACTATATACTGCAGCATGCTGGCTCAGTGGTTAGCACTTCAGCCTCACAGCAAGAAGGTTCTGAGTTCAAGTCTAGGTTGTTCTGGACAAGCATAAAGACATGCATACTAGGACTACAGTTGAAAAATAAGATGACTGGCTAACACTGCTGCATTTACAGAAATGTTGATTAATGTGCATTGTCCTAATCAAATTAACTTACTTACTAGATATAATTCACTGGCAGACACAAGCAGCTTTCTTGCTACAAGTTTATTTGAAGCTTCTTCTGCAAATCCACCGTGAAAGCTAAACACACAGTATAACAAGAAAATAAAGACCACATTAGCTTAATATAAACATACAATGACATGCGCAAGTTTAAAATAACGTTCACCAAAGTAAAATACAGACACAAAACAATATACCTCGTTGGCTGCATGCTGTACACATGAGAATAGAGGTTTCCTTAGATTGCTGACATCCGCTATAACAACCTTAAAACTTTTATTGGAGCATTAAATTGTCCGTGCTTCGCTTGCAGTTAGCTTGTCGCCTCTCTCACTCATGAGCAAGCCTGGCGTGGAGACTTCAAAATAAAAGCACTTTACTCTTACCAAATAAAATCACTTAATAATACTAAATGCAATTTATATAATTCTAAATTATGACATTGGTTGAAAACAAATTATACATTATTATAATGTAAATGCGACAATTATACTAGAACTATACTATTGCCCTCCTCAGGTGCTACAGGACTCTCCATTCTAGGATGAGCAAGCTCAGGACTATCTTAGTCCCCTTCACCTTGCTGAACTCTGCACTTCTGTGACAGCAATCATACACACGTTAATACAATTCATAGAGCTGAACTTTTTTTTGACATTCTATACTATGACTTTTTTCAACACACTCTACTATGACTGTTTTTGACATACTATACTATGACTTTTTATCACTTTTTTCGAAACGCTATACTATGCCTTTTTATCACTTTTTTCGACATACTATACTATGACTCTTTTATCACTTTTTTCGACGTGCTATACTATGACTTTTTTCGACATGCTATACTATGATTCTTTCATCACTTTTTTCGACATGCTATACTATGACTTTTTTGTGACTTTTTTTCGACATACAATACTATGACTTTTTTTCGATATACTATATACTTCAGCATGCTGGCTCAGTGGTTAGCACTTCAGCCTCACAGCAAGAAGGTTCTGAGTTCAAGTCTAGGTTGTTCTGGACAAGCATAAAGACATGCATACTAGGACTACAGTTGAAAAATAAGATGACTGGCTAACACTGCTGCATTTACAGAAATGTTGATTAATGTGCATTGTCCTAATCAAATTAACTTACTTACTAGATATAATTCACTGGCAGACACATACTATACTATGACTTTTTATCACTTTTTTCGAAACGCTATACTATGCCTTTTTATCACTTTTTCGACATACTATACTATGACTCTTTTATCACTTTTTTCGACATGCTATACTATGACTTTTTTCGACATGCTATACTATGACTCTTTCATCACTTTTTTCGACATGCTATACTATGACTTTTTTCAACATACTATACTGTGACACTTTTATCACTTTTTCGACATGCTATACTATGACTTTTTTCGACATGCAATACTATGACTCTTTTATCACTTTTTTCGACATGCTATACTTAGACTTTTTTCGACATACTATACTATGACTCTTTAATCCCTTTTCTCAACATGCTATACTATGACTCTTTAATCACTTTTTTCGACATGCTATACTGACTTTTCCCAACAAACTATATTATGACTGTTTTATTACTTTTTTCAACATTCTATGCTATGACTTTTTTCGACATGCTATACTATGACTCTTTTATCACTTTTTTTGACATACTATACTATGACTCTTTCATCACTTTTTTCGACATGCTATACTATGACTTTTTTAACATACTATACTGTTTTCACTTTTTCGACATGCTATACTATGACTTTTTCGACATACAATACTATGACTCTTTTATCACTTTTTTCTATACATTCTTTTCGACCTACTATACTATGACTCTTTTATTACTTTTTTCAACATTCTATGCTATGACTTTTTTCGACATAGTATACTATGACTGTTTATCACTTTTTTCGACATGCTATACTATGACTTTTTTTGATATACTATAACTATGACTTTTTATCACTTTTTTTGACATACTATACTATGACTTTCATCACTTTTGTTGACATACTATACTATGACTTTTTTCGACCTACTGTACTAGGACTCTTTTATCACTTTTTTCGACATTCCATACAATGATTCTTTTATCACTTATTTCGACATGCTATACCATGACGTTTTTCGACATGCTATACTATGACTTTTTGACCTACTATACTATGACTCTTTTATTACTTTTTTCGACATGCTTTACTATGACTCTTTTATCACTTTTTTCGACATACTATACTATGACTGTTTTTGACATACTATACTATAACTTTTCATCACTTTTTTCGACATGCTATACCATGACGTTTTTCGACATACTATACTGACTCTTTTATCACTTTTTTCGACATGCTATACAATGACTTTTTTCGACATACTATAATGTGACTCTTTTATCACTTTTTTTGACATGCAATACTTAGACGTTTTTCGACATACTATAATATGACTCTTTAATCACTTTTTTTGACATACTATACTATGACTCTTTTATCACTTTTTTCGACATACTATACTATGACTCTTTTATCACTTTTATCGACATGCTATACTATGACTTTTTTCGACATACTATAATGTGACTCTTTTATCACTTTTTTTGACATGCTATACTATGACTGTTTTTGACATACTATACTATGACTTTTTATCACTTTTTTGGACATACTATACTATGACTCTTTAATCACTTTTTTTGACATACTATACTATGACTCTTTTATGACTTTATTCGACATACTATACTATGACTCTGTTATCACTTTTTTTGACATGCTATACTATGACTTTTTTCGACATACTATAATGTGACTCTTTTATCACTTTTTTCGACATGCTATACTATGATTCTTTTATCACTTTTTTCGAATTGCTATACCATGACGTTTTTCAACATACTATACTATGACTCTTTTATCACTTTTTTCGACATGCTATACTATGACTCTTTTATCACTTTTTTCGACATATTATGCTATGACTGTTTTTGACATACTATACTATAACTTTTCATCACTTTTTTTCGACCTACTATACTATGATTCTTTTATCACTTTTTTCGACATGCTATACCATGACGTTTTTCGACATACTATACTATGACTCTTTTATAACTTTTTTCGACATACTATACTATGACATTTTTTAACACTATACTATGACTCTTTTATCACTTTTTTCGACATGCTATACTATGACTCTTTTATCACTTTTTTTGACATACTATACTATGACTCTTTCATCACTTTTTTCGACATGCTATACTATGACTTTTTTCAACATACTATACTGTGACACTTTTCTCACTTTTTCGACATGCTATACTATGACTTTTTTCGACATGCAATACTATGACTCTTTTATCACTTTTTTCGACATGCTATACTATGACTTTTCGACCTACTATACTATGACTCTTTTATTACTTTTTTCAACATTCTATGCTATGACTTTTTTCGACATACTATACTATGACTCTTTAATCACTTTTTTCAACATGCTATACTATGACTTTTTCGACATGCTATACTATGACTTTTTTCAACAAACTATACTATGACTGTTTTTGATATACTATCCTATGACTTTTTATCACTTTTTTCCACATGCTATACTATGACTTTTTTCGACATACTATACTATGACTCTTTTATCACTTTTTTCGACATACTATACTATGGATTTTTTAATCACTTTATTAGACATACTGTACTATGACTTTTTTCGACATAGTATACTATGACTGTTTATCACTTTTTTCGACATGCTATACTATGACTTTTTTTGATATACTATAACTATGACTTTTTATCACTTTTTTTGACATACTATACTATGACTTTCATCACTTTTGTTGACATGCTATACTATGACTTTTTTCGACCTACTGTACTAGGACTCTTTTATCACTTTTTTCGACATTCCATACAATTATTCTTTTATCACTTATTTCGACATGCTATACCATGACGTTTTTCGACATGCTATACTATGACTTTTTGACCTACTATACTATGACTCTTTTATTACTTTTTTCGACATGCTTTACTATGACTCTTTTATCACTTTTTTCGACATACTATACTATGACTGTTTTTGACATACTATACTATAACTTTTCATCACTTTTTTCGACATGCTATACCATGACGTTTTTCGACATACTATACTATGACTCTTTTATCACTTTTTTTGACATGCTATACAATGACTTTTTTCGACATACTATAATGTGACTCTTTTATCACTTTTTTTGACATGCAATACTTAGACGTTTTTCGACATACTATAATATGACTCTTTAATCACTTTTTTTGACATACTATACTGTGACACTTTTATCACTTTTTCGACATGCTATACTATGACTTTTTTCGACATACTATACTGTGACACTTTTCTCACTTTTTCGACATGCTATACTATGACTTTTTTCGACATGCAATACTATGACTCTTTTATCACTTTTTTCGACATGCTATACTATGACTTTTCGACCTACTATACTATGACTCTTTTATTACTTTTTTCAACATTCTATGCTATGACTTTTTTCGACATACTATACTATGACTCTTTAATCACTTTTTTCAACATGCTATACTATGACTTTTTCGACAAACTATACTATGACTGTTTTTGATATACTATCCTATGACTCTTTAACACTTTTTTCGACGTGCTATACTTTGATTCTTTTGTTACTTTTTTCGACATACTATACTATGACTCTTTTATCACTTTTTTTGACATACTGTACTATGACCTTTTTCGACATACTATACTATGACTGTTTTTCACATACTATACTATGACTCTTTTATCATTTTTTTCGACATGCTATACTATGACATTTTACGACATACTATAATGCGACTCTTTTATCACTTTTTTCGACATACTATACTATGGCTTTTTTACACTTTTTTTTTGACATACTATACTATGACTCTTTTATCACTTTTTCCGACATACTATACTATGCCTCTTTTATCACTTTTTTCGACATACTATACTATGGCTTTTTTAATCACTTTATTCGACATACTGTACTATGACTTTTTTCGACATACTATACTATGACTGTTTTTGACATACTATACTATGACTATACACTTATTTCGACATGCTATACCATGACGTTTTTCGACATACTATACTATGACTCTTTTATCATTTTTTCGACATGCTATACTATGACTTTTTTCGACATACTATAATGTGACTCTTTTATCACTTTTTTTGACATGCTATATTATGACTGTTTTTGATATACTATACTATGACTCTTTAACACTTTTTTCGACGTGCTATACTATGACTCTTTTGTTACTTTTTTTCGACATACTATACTATGACTCTTTTATCACTTTTTTCGACATACTATACTATGGCTTTTTTAATCACTTTATTCGACATACTGTACTATGACCTTTTTCGACATACTATACTATGACTGTTTTTGACATACTATACTATGACTCTTTTATCACTTTTTTCGACATGCTATACTATGATTCTTTTATAAATTTTTTCGACCTGCTATACTATTATGTTTTTCGACATACTATACTATGACTCTTTTATGACTTTTTTCGACATGCTATACTATGACTTTTTTCGACATACTATAATGTGACTCTTTTATCACTTTTTTCGACATGCTACACTTAGACTTTTTCGACATACTATACTATGACTCTTTAATCACTTTTTTCGACATACTATACTATGACTCTTTTATCACTTTTTCCGACATACTATACTATGGCTTTTTTAATCACTTTATTAGACATACTGTACTATGACTGTTTTTGACATACTATACTATGACTATACACTTATTTCGACATGCTATACCATGACTTTTTTTCGACATACTATACTATGACTCTTTTATCATTTTTTCGACATACTATACTATGGCCTTTTTAATCACTTTATTCAACATACTGTACTATGACCTTTTTCGACATACTATAATGTGACTCTTTTATCACTTTTTTCAACATACTATACTATGACTCCTTTATCACTTTTTTCGACATACTATACTATGACATTTTACGACATACTATAATGTGACTCTTTTATCACTTTTTTCGACATGCTACACTTAGACTTTTTCGACATACTATACTATGACTCTTTAATCACTTTTTTCGACATACTATACTATGACTTTTTATCACTTTTTTTCACATACTATACTATGACTCTTTTATCACTTTTTTCGACATACTATACTATGACTTTTTTTAATCACTTTTTTCGACATACTGTACTATGACTGTTTTTGACATACTATACTATGACTATACACTTATTTCGACATGCTATACCATGACGTTTTTCGACATACTATACTATGACTCTTTTATCATTTTTTTCGACATACTATACTATGGCCTTTTTAATCACTTTATTCGACATACTGTACTATGACCTTTTTCGACATACTATAATGTGACTCTTTTATCACTTTTTTCGACATACTATACTATGACTCCTTTATCACTTTTTTCGACATACTATACTATGACTTTTTACGACATACTATAATGTGACTCTTTTATCACTTTTTTCGACATACTATACTATGGCTTTTTTAATCACTTTATTCAACATACTATACTATGACCTTTTTTGACATACTATACTATGACTGTTTTTGACATACTATACTATGACTATACACTTATTTCGACATGCTATAACATGATGTTTTTTGACATACTATACTATGACTGTTTTTGACATACTATAGTATGACTGTTTTTGATATACTATACTATGACTTTTTATCACTTTTTTGACATACTATACTATGACTTTTTATCACTTTTTTTGACATACTATACTATGACTCTTTTATCACTTTTTCCGACATACTATACTATGCCTCTTTTATCACTTTTTTCGACATACTATACTATGACTTTTTAATCACTTTACTATGACATATTGTACTATGACTTTTTTTCGACATACTATACTATGACTCTTTTATCACTTTTTTTTCACATACTATACTATGACTTTTTATC
>NC_041349.1:20464032-20585548 GCF_004354835.1 Perca flavescens
CCACAATTAAGCTTTTAGTACAAAAACAGAAGTGCAAACAAGCATGTCAGTGCCAAATTGCTCACGGTTGGCCATCTAAATAATTAACTTTTATTTTCTCCTGTTGTCACGGCATAGTGCAATGAAAGAAAGCGACAAGATGGGAAGCAAAAGACATGACAAAATATAATTGGTCTCATATTCCCCACCATTTCAAGCTTCCCGGATGTGATGAGCAAGAGAAGAAGGTGAGTCACAAGCAGTTGAAAGCAAAAGCAGCTTAGACTTCAACAACATTGCAACGTCACCAGCTGATGGATAAACTTCTTCAAGTAATAGTAGGTTTTAACACACTCTCCTGCACCAAATGTAAAAGAAAGCATCATTTTGAGTCAAGCAAAAAAGCCCAAACAGGTGAAACAGAAATTGCTTTTTTCGAAAAGGGTGGATATTAGTTAAGAAGCCTTTGCATGGTTATATCAACTAAAGGAAAAAACGGATAAAAAATACAACATACCTTGTTTTGGATAGGTAATGTAATAATGAATTAGGCACGCTAGCCACTTAGTTTTATCTGACAACCTATAAATTACATGGGATTACATTACATGTCATTTAGCTGACACTTTTATCCAAAGCAAGTTACAAATTGCTATATATTTCAGAGGTCACACACCTCTGGAGCAACTAGGGGTTAAGTGTCTTGCTCAGGGACACATTAGTTGATGTGTCACAGTGGGAGTCAAACCCAGGTCTCCCACACCAAAGGTATGTGTCATATCCACTGCGCCATCACTACCATCACTAAACAGAGACAGATTTGTGCTGGAGACTCCATTTTGAACATTTAGCACCCAACTCTGCAGATCCCCTCAGCTCTATGTGGTGTTTAAGCTCTACAGCTGCTATATGCTACCAGACCAGCATCAAACAGCAGACAGACAAAGTTAACTAAAGCAACTACAGTAGCTGGTGAACAGGTTGGAGCATTAGCTGACGAGCCAGACATTTCCCCCGAAAGTTGGTGGAAACCAAAACATTGCCAAAAGGAGAGTAAACTGGATTTACATTGACGAGACGCCAAAAAGACGACTCCAAATCAATGTTGTGCTGTTCCTCAGGGTCTGCTAGATGTGTAAACAGCCGACTGTTTGCTAACAATGAAAAGGTGTAATATGTCAATGTTGTATTTACAGCTTGTTCTGTTGCCATCAAGCTGCAAAAAAAAAAAAATCAATTATTGCTGCCTTAACAATCTGAACATAAAAGCTCTGTCTGAAGAATCTTTTACAAAAACTCCTACGTTATTGGTAGCATATGATAAGTAATGCAGATAGGATATAATTGCTTAAACAGCCACAGTTTTGAAAAGTTGAGATACTGGTATAGCTTTACAACATGAACAATATTCGTAGACATGACATATTGTCACAGATGAAAATACACCACAGCTAAGCTCTAAAACTAATTAGCATTCTGCATCTTCCCAGTTGTATGCTACGTCTTGTGAGCACCAAATAAGACTCTGTGCCTTGTTATTCTGTCGTTAGCACTCTTATGACCCATTGTTTTCTGCCTAATTAATTCCCTAATGTAGGATTTACTCATGGAAATGTCCATTGTGGGGTAGTACAGAGCAACATGCAATGAGAGTCAGAGTCTTCCTTAGTGGCAATTAGAGATATGGTGAATAAATTGCAGGCCTACACAATCCCAAAGGGAGTGAGAGAGGAAGTGAAGCTCTGTGCTACTACTGAGAAGCACAATGAATGGACCCCATGGGTAGCACAGTCCCTCTTTAGATAACACGACTGCTTGAAGTTGAAGAGCCACAGTGCAAGAATAGTGTAACTTTGCATAAATTGTACAGTTTATGGGAATGCTTATCTTATATTCATATCCATTAGAAATGCATAAGTGTCTTTTTAATGCTACTTTTAGAATCATGCTTAGGCACATCGACTGGCAGGGCTGAACCCTGCTTAACTGGAATTTTCTTGCATTATGATTGGACATGCAAGGATACATCTGGTGATCAGATGTTAGAAGTATATGGACATAAACCTACAGGAGCTGGCATGTGAACCAGTGATCTGCTTTATCATTCTAATGTTTGCTCCAGGATCGCTGTCTCCTGCCACATGGTGTACAACAGAAACTACCAAGATTGAGGTAGGAAAATTAGGAAGTCTTGCTAGGATTTAAATTTTGGTGTTAGCATTGTGGTCCGATACCACTGTGTAGGAAAATGTTCAGAAGAAAACTAACAATGTCTAAATATTCACACATTTAAATTACAATTTTACAATGGGAATAAAACATCAAAATGACACACAAGAATGCAGCAACGACAGAAGTATTTCCCATTTTATGATGCAATTGAGCGAATAGCATGCTATCCACAACCACATCAAGCCTACTATAGAGGGATGATCTGAGAACTGTGCCTGCACTGTGATCTCCTCAGGGGCTGCGCACCACGGGTGATCAAAAGCATCCCCATGAACCTCTAAAACATTTTATGTAGTACACATCATGTGGATTAAACTATGGGTGCCCTGCATGATAGCGCACCATTAAGCAGCAGCCCTTTGGACAGACCTTCAACCATTTCAAATTATACTCCACACTGACCAGCTCAAAGTGCAAATGGCAAAGCAGGATTATCACGATCTTTAGAGGAACAGGGGTCTCAACGACTCTGGTATTATAGCACAAAAGAAATCGTAGCAGTGCTTTGCCCTTATTTAAGAGGCTCCCTTTAGTTAGTATCCAAACTAAATTGTTATTTTCATGACTACATTCCATCCTAATATAATTATGATTAATATGTGCCACTGAAATTAGGCATAAAAGGACTGTAATAAACATAAACAGGGATATTATACAGTAGGACTTGGTACTTGTCAATGTAATATGCTCTTTTGATCATTTTCCGTGGGAAAACACATGCACATCTACCTTGGTAAGGTGCTCAGTCCAAAAGACTGTAGTTCTGAAAATATCTCAAATCTCCAATTAAAATCTGCTTTGATTTGCGCACGCAGCACCATCTTCTATGAGTAACCCATTTTATAAAGTATAGCCAAAGTACATCTCTCATTGTGTATAGATGCATCAATTTCTGATGAACAAACGACACAGTCTGTAATCAGACGCCACCACCACCATAACACCACAGCCATCTTCACACATCAAGCTTAATTTATCATCCAATCAAGACTATGACCATAATCCCCCTATGTTTATTATAGCTGCAGGCTCAGGAAATGTGCTGTCCAAAGACTGCCAAGCTCAGCCAAGATGCAAAAATATTTTTGCAAAAATCCAATAAGGCCAGGAGGTATTGTGGCTAAAGGGTTTGGTGAAATGGTTTGGGGCATACGTAGGTAATGAAATGCTGCTTGTCAGTGACAGTAAAAGGGCTTATCAATTAGCTTCCCCTCATTCTATCTCCCTGCCTAGCTTACTTTTATTTCCTTTCTGTCTGCACCTACACATGGGCTTCAGGCAGCACTTTGGGAAAAATATCTTTCTTTTCTGTTCATAATTTTTTACTCTGCCTCACATATTCACAACAAAACAAGTTATTTTATCTTTGATACACTGTATGTTTTGGCTCTTCTCATATAAACTCTGACTGTGTAGGGAAAGGTAGGCTTATAAAGTTATATATAGTTGTACATAGGCTCTGCACTGTAGCCTACGCCATTGTGAGCATTTATACTTGTGCTCTGGTGTGTCTGCGTCACTCCGCAATTACATCGCCAAAACCGCTAGTTGGCAGTTTCCATGCCACTGTGTTGAGTTTCATCATGTACTTCAAACAATGGCGACTGAAACCAAGCAGATCACGTTGGAGCTAACAAATGTTGAACAACAGTTTCTTTTACTGAAATTACAGCAGAAAAAATACAGTAGAAGATGTCAGAGGAGATGGTCTGTACGACCATTGAACAAATTACAGTAAGGCAGAAGGAGGGTGAATTTTCTGTGCTTGTCTGAACTGCGATGCTACCAGAACTCTGTCGGCGCAACATGTAGATACATTTCTGGGGAGGTGCACGTCAGGCTATTCAATGCATTAGTACAAACTGGCCTTTAGATATCCATATCTAAGCAGAACATAAAAGCGCAGCAAGCTTAAAACAATTAATCAGCTTTTAACTGCCGAATGGTGATTTTAAAGCTAAAAGCAAGATCTTTGCAATTTAGGGTTGAATACGGCATAGAAAATATAATGAATGGATTATGTAAAGTCATGACTGCACCACATTGTCACAACTAATCCTTTTCATAATATTTTACATTAGAGATAGGATACAGCAGCTCAACACAGCGTGGCAGAGACACTGTAATGTCTGTGCTGCAGTTCTCTTTTCTACATTTTCGTTATTCTGCCTCAATCCTCTTCTCTACCCGAATCTGCTGGAAAGTCGTTCTTCCATGTAATTTAAAACAAACAACAGCCAGACACAGATAAGGGCATGACAGGCAGAAAATAATTCTGCTGCCTTCCTTCATCTGAGGGAGTCTAGAAAGGTCACCCTCGTCATTGCCAAACCTTGTATTTGTGTCCGCAGGGGGGAGGGCGGACGCGGGGCATGAGGTCACAGTGTTGCTTGGGTGGTCTGACGCTTTGATCAGGCAGGAAGTTATCCAAAAAGCGCCTTTAGTTCCTGGAGGGAGAGCTCACAGAGCTCTAGGCAGAGGCTCCATAGGCAGTGTGAGGATAGATGAAGGGATAGAAGAATAGATAGGGGATCTTTGTCCAACCAGAAAAGCCGTAAAGAAAATTGATGTATTAAACTGTATTTTAGTTTGCTTAAAATTAATTTCTGAAAATAAGCTAGTCTCTTTTTCAGTTTTCAGTGTGAGTTATGGTTAGAGTTAAAAGTGTGCTGTAAATCAAGGGGCTTCAAGTAATGATGAAGTTTCAAAGTGAGATTATGAGCAGTTAAAGTAACTTAGAATAAAACTTAAGCATGAAGTTCATTCTTTACCTTGGAAATAGTAGTTTAGCATTAGCAGTTAAATGCAAATGGAAGCTTAAGATAAAAGGTAGCAATTGAACCTTGAGTGAAGATTATTGTGTACAAATAAAACTATTAAACCTGTCCTTAGTGAGTTTTAAGCAATAAGTAGTGGCAGTTTGCTTCTATGTCAAGACATATTTACAAAGTGTTTGCATGCAATATTGTGCTTCAAAAGTAATCTCACACGAAGGCCATCATCTGGCCTGTAAAATTATTACTACTCGATTTTCAAACATGCATAGTTCCCCTAATAAAAAGCCTTTGAGCCACGTACCAATTTCTGCAGACCTTGAAGGATCAAATTTCGATGCTTGCCTTGACTTTAAGCACAAAAATAAGCTCTGATAAAACTAACATAAATTCCTGCATAAAAGATTCTCACCGGTTATCAAGGGTATTAGGTAAGAGTTTGTATATTTTGAGTGCAGACAGCTCCCTCAATATGTATATTACATATATAGTACACCATCTGTCTGTCAATGTTCTAGCAGTCTTAATTACACCTACATTTCTCATGCATCGTAAACCGTAAAGAGAATTATTTTGTCATCCATCTCCGCCGGTGACACACACTTAAATGCCGTAAACTATTTAGTTAATGGCACACCTGCAGAGCTGACGCAGAGTGAGTGGGAAGGAGTTTATTGGACTTCTCAACGTCAACTTTAGGGGATTGATCCAAACTTTTAGACACCACTCTTGTAAAAACTCTCCAGCACCCACACTGCATTACCTTAATGCATTAAAGGCACTTTACCCTCCACTTTTATATCATGACGTGCTTTAAGCAAGGAGAAAATAAGACTCCAGGCTGTGGTATGTACTTACTGCAGGTACTCTACGAAGAGGGGATATGAATGATATCAATCAGTGAAAAATCCTGCATCGGCTAGCGGGTGTCCTCTCTAACTGACAAGATTATAGGGGAGCTTTGAAGCTTCTTTTATTGGTTCTTCCACTTCATTTTGGTTTACTTAACACCTGGGAGCTTTCACACCAGCACACTGCTGTACTAAAGCACTATTTACAGCCTCTTGCACATTTTTTTAAAACTTATTTATTTCCCCTCTTCTCTGTCAGCCTTTCATAAATTCCTGGAAGTGTGATTGATTTGAGGGACTCAAAATCAGGTAAGGTAGGGAGGATGTTTTTCACAGCCATGGAGGACGATGATAAAGGGGCTTCTCAAAATGGCCGCCCGACTGTTCAGAATTCACCGCCCATACCAATTCTTCAGCCCATCTCACACTACTGACTAACTTTCTAGCAGTTTGAATGGGCTATTTTGGCTCATTTGGGGCTTGATTGATATATAGAGGCGGGGTTGTTAAAGTAGCAAAAGGGCATCTGAGTGATAAAGACAGGGTCACCACTGAACTAAAGAGGGCAGCACTATCAAGCACTTGGATAGCTGCGTTGGAATCTTTGCCACCTGACAGTAGCAGAGGGAAGAATAAATAAGGGTAATATGGTGAGAGGTTTTTGAAGGAGAGGAGGCGATGGGGGGAGTGGGGGCTGTGAATGTGGGAGGGTGAGCAATAGGGGGTCAAAATGTGAGAGCTGCCCCCACGGCGAGATTCTGCACTCCTTTCATGGGCTTGTGATGAAAAAGAGATGGGAGACTTTGGGCGTGGAGACAGGGGGACGAAGCGGCAGCCCCAGCCTTACAGGTCAGCTGCTCACACCGTGTGACGATGGCGTACACCACCTGCCTCTATCGGCATGCTTCCCCCTGCTACTTCAACCCCTGCTGTCTGATGGAACTCTTCCCATCTGCAAACTGGCAACAGCTTGTGCATTTGTGAGAATCAGCCCCTCCATTCCCACATTATGGACTCAGATGTGGAGACAAACAAACAAAATACTAAATGTTACACTGCAACGCTGGATCATCACAACAACTTAAATGGTGGTGGATAACATGCTAAGCCAAGAGTGGGAGTGTGTGTGTGTGGAGGGGCGGAAGCGACATGGCAGCACAAACATGTGGCTGGATAGTGACGAGAAAAGAAAACAGAGAAGACAGTCCTTAATTGCCTTTTCAGTCATTACCAGGGTCCCACACCTCATGAAACATTAATTACACCAAGCGCTGAGGAGATAGGGACGCTTAATTAGAAATTATTCAATGTGTGGCAAGAACTGAGAGATAGCATTTCAGCAGCATGTAAATTGTCCGTGTGAGATCTAAAATAAGCATGGCAAAAATCGGTGTAGACGTCATGCTTATCTGGCTTTCTCTCAGTTGACTGTCTTGTGATGTGTGATTCCCTTTTACCTGATAGCATGTTGAGTGAAGTAGGACATGTGTTAACCCTCTGTTCTCCTCCCTGGTTTGCTGCTTCTTCCCTCCTCCCCCATCGCTTGCATGGCTCTTACCTATCCTATACCTCCTTCGTGGTTCATAAATCATTTACACCACAAGCTCTTTCCCCTACGGACAGGTGGTAAATGACACAGAGAATCTGTCAATTACCCTAACATCTGGGAGGGGTCTGACTGGTAAATCACTCTCCCACTTTAGCCCAACGCCTCTCAACTGTCCCTCGATGTCACTCTTTCTAAGCCCCATCTACAAGCTACCTTTCTCTCCACAATGAGACAATGGCCAATGATATGACATTAGCGTTCTTGATGTGAAATACCCTTGACAATATTGCCTCCTCCTTGCAGTTCCAGGCGAATCCCCTAATCCCCGTCACAACTTTAAAAATGGTCTGCTCCTCCCCTCATCCCAGGCGTATTGATCTTTCTCTCCACCACATATTCCTATCGTGTGTGTAGCTCTTGTGTGCGTATGGAAGGTCCTTCCTCTTACAAGATCACAAAATGGAGTGGTAATAATGTCATCGGACTGTACCTAAGGTAATGGATCGGTCTCACTGTTACATGCAGGGCTCGGGGCATAAGTGCCGGCTCTGGGAAATGTCAGATGAATATCAGAGAGCAGGTCTGAGTGCTAAGAGTTAGGGTCATGGAATACTGTATCTGTTATGGAGACATAGCAAAAAACATTAAGAGACATGCACAAAGCCTATTAAGGGTGTGCATAATGACAGGGATGGTGGAAATAGAATGTATGGGTCTGTAGAGAAACAAATGGGAAATCGAGATAATGGTGAAAGACTTGGGACACTAACCTGACCGTCTGCACATTTGCCTCATATAAAGACCTTTTAATGTGAAATCAATAAAATCATATTGATGATGTCGATGTCTACACTAAATGTGCACCAACATATATGGGGCATATATGTGGGTGTATTAAGACAAGAAGCTTCCTGGTAAGCAAAACAAATGAATACATTATCACTACATAGCCTCTGAAACATGAAAGCATATAGAAAGGAGAGGTGCAAATCATATTAAAGGAATAGTCGTACATTTTGGGATACACTATGAGCCCTATCTTGCACCCGGCGCGGCGCAAAGCCCGACGCGAGTGTATTTGTGTCAGACATTTGCTGTTTAAGACCGACGCAGTTGTTGCGCCCATGGGTGTGCTGGTCTTACAGGGAGGTGTGCTCAGGTGAATTCTTGGTGTATTGCTATATTGAGGCAGCGAGAAGTGATTGCGCCATTGACCAACAAAAACCTGGTTTAAAGTCAATAGTGCAGCATTTCATTGTTATTTATTTTAACAGCAAATTAGTAAAATGCGCCTAGGCTTATGCACAGCGCGCGCACACTATGCTTATCACACACACACACACACACACACACACACACACACACACACACACACACACACACACACACACACACACACACACACACACACACACACACACACACACACACACACACACACACACACACACACACACACACACAGGGAAGCGCAGCAGCATACAAACATGCAAAAGATTACAAATCCGCCATCATAATAGCAATGCGCCAAGGTACAAACGAGCCTGGCTTTTAAAGGGAATGGGAGAAGACACTGATTGGTTTATTGCATGTTACGCCCAAAATACACCTATGAATCAATGAAGATACTAAGTACAACCCTTTTGAACCATGCGCCCGGCGCACGCACCCTTTTTTCCACCGTCAAACTAGCAAAAGTGGATTTGGACATGCCCTAAAAGCACATGCGCCATGTGCTTCACACTCTGCGCTTAGATCGTTAAAATAGGGCCCTATATCTGTTTTCTTGCTAAGGGTGAGATGAGAACATTGATGCCATTACGATGTGCACTAAATATGAAGCTAAAGCAAGCAGCTGATTAACATAGCTTTGCATGAACACTGGAAAGTAAGTAAAGTTTATTTATAGAGTGCTTTTCACAGCCTCGAAATAGAGCAAAGCAGCTAGCTTGCCTCTGTCATCACCTATCAGCACCTCTAAAGCACTTAGATGAACACATTATACCTTGTGTGTTTTATCCATACAAAACAAAAGTGTAAAAACATGCCAGGCTAGCTGTTTCCCCGTTTCCAGTTAGCTAAGCTAACTGGCGTCTGCTGTAGCCTCTTGGCAATAAAGAGAATGCCAAAGGTTCCACTAAAACTGCAAACTTTTTGATAAATTATCTTCCTCTTTGTGTATCTCCCATAGTCTCTCTTAGCTTCAGCAACACATGATAAAAGAGGTAAATGCATTCTTTCCCTTTTCTTTCTTGAAAAACCTGTATCATTTTCTTATTGCCAATACACAGGGTCTTATGTTATTTATATATACAGTATAAATAACAGAACACCTCAGTGGGAGACAGAGATTTCTTTCATCTCAATCCAAGGAGCTTCAAAGATATATATATATTTTTTTATTCTGCTCATGGTGTAACGAACACAGTTGTAAAAGAAGGACACTTACCGGCTCTTCAGATGCTGAATGCTCCCGAGGCACTTGAAGCGACCGTTGACCATGATGGCCATGCGCGTGCACAGTGCTTCACACTCCTCCATACTATCGAAACAAACAAGGGGAGGGGAGGGGGTTTCAAAAATAAGAAGCAGCAATAATACCAGGGTCTCTTACTAGTCTGGCTCAACGGATGTTCATAGCTGGGATAAAGCCTGATATGCCGTGTGATGTCCATCCCCTCTAGCTATCTCTGCTATCGGGGCTTAACGCCGCCCAGGATGGTTGCTATTGTTTTAAAGAATTACAAACAAGCCAGAGCGCTACCCCAGAATAGATAGGTGGTGTAGCCAGACCATACTCCATCACCGATACAGCGCTGCAGAGATGCAAGACTACATCCTCACCAGATAAAAGACAATGACATCTTAAAGCAGGTCTTTTTAGTATAATGATTTTTGTAACATCTGGCCTCATTCAAATGCTAACATATTCTGTATGCAAGGCTAAACCATTTATCACAGATGTTTTTTTTGTTTTTTTTATAAAGGGTAGAACTCAATTTTAGACTGTGCCAAGTCACATTATTTTGCTGTGGGAGATCTCTACTTATTTACAGAGCATTTTTACTTGTCTACTTTGACACCTTAAATGGACGACAAATTTGGTAATTAGAGAGAGAGGAAGGGACCATCTGTAGTTCTTATTTTCTCATTTTTTTCTCTTTCGGCGTTGGGCTGGAGCAGGATTATGACTTTGTAAAACCTGGTGAATCTGCCACTTAACAAAACACAACCACCTGGTCATGCCATGGACGATTGGATGCAGCTTAGCCACACTGCCTTGGACAACAACAAATGCTTTTATTTCTCAATGAAGGGAAAACATGTAATGAGGTTAATATATTCCAAATGAGACAACAGCACATATTATTCACATGCAGTGCCAGGGGCACAAATGATTCAAAAACCCAAGCAATTTGGGAAATGGTAAAATGAATAGCCATGCTAGAGCCAATTGTTAAATCTTCCATATCGACTTGGGCCATCAAGTTTGAGGTTTCGGAAGAAATTAGGCATTTCATATTTTTCTACTCACTCCAAACCATGCCCCAACAGGCCAACACTACAGAAGAAAAAGTTGGGACTAACTTTGCTCCAGGAAGTCTTGGATAATGAAAAGACTCCAGCACTGATATTGACAGTTTCCCTTTTCATGGAGGATAAAAAAGCACCAGTCAGTCAATATGCCCTCATGCATGAAAGCTTTATAGCAGCCAGTTTGTTTCTGGCAGCCAATATTAACTGCCACGCAGGAAACAATACATTACAACTAAAGTGTACCTCTAACCAATTATAGCTAAAATATTTTCTGCTCATTTCATGGTTTGGTTGCTCTGCTATCCCTGGTGAAGAGTCCAACTATTTTGACATTCATCTTATCGGGTGAAGCGTGAATCCATTATCCAAAAATCAATAGATAAAGAGTGATGTTGCACCTGTGTGATGTGAGGATGACTGAGCGTCCCTCTTTGATGACACTCAGGATGCAGTCCCACAGGAAGCGCCGGGCTTTGGGGTCCATCCCAGTGGTTGGCTCATCCTGCCAATAAATGTCATCTCTTTAAAACATTTCCATTGTATTCTCCCTCAGCACATAATTTAAGAAAGTAGGATGTCATAATATACAATTTAGAGCAACAATTTACTTTAAACAGATAACTTAATGATATATGTGTTTAAATAGACATACAGATGAGTTACAAATAAAAGGAAACACCTGAATACCAGTAGATGAGTGGAGAAACATAAGGAGCAGCAATAAGCCACATAAAGCAGTTATTACATCTCAACCCAACTTACCAATTATGGATTTTTGGACAGACGTGTAAGACGGCGCTCTCTAACACCATCAACAAAAACATATAAAAGGAACATTTTTTGAATAATGGTGTTCCAATCTGTCCAGTAAAGGCCCAGAGACTTGTCCAATGTAAGCCAAGGTGCATTGAATCTGTTTTTGGCAGCTCGTGCTCACCAAACTCTTTATTAAGACACTTGTTTGGTCACCCTTATGTGTGTGTTTACATACTGTACACATGTGGGAGAGATAGAAGTGTAAGGAGACATATTAAACATACCTAGGTAAAGACTGGGTGAAATCTGAGTAAACCCGCATGTACACATAATGTAGACACATACTGTAGCACTCTCCAACATAGCACAACACACACAGAATCTCAGTGACTTGCTGTTTCTTTTTCCTCAGGGCTAGTCTGTTTGTGCATGATTAGAGAGTGACAGTACTCAGTCCATTGGCTGGTTTCGTTCCAGGGCTGGTTCTCTCTCACTAGCAGAATCCTACAAATCCCATGGGGTATTTCCATCACTGTGCCCAATGTGTCCCTGCGCAACTCCCTGGGCTAGCACACAAAAGTGAAACTGACACAGACAACCCATTATCCCACTGCCTCAAAGTAAAGGCTAGCCTGGCTCAGGTGCGTAAATAAGGAGGTTTGGAATAGTGCAGCTCGATAGGCTAAGCAGCACTGAGCCATTACCTGACTCAAATTATTCTTAGCAGCATAATCCCATGGGTTGCTTTAAATCATGCAAAGTAATGCATTTATAACAGTTTACAGGCAGTAAATCAAACCTATTAGGTTGCATATTTTATGACATTTGTAGGTATGAACTGACATGTAAATCTATTTATATAATATTACTGTATATTACTGCTTTTTTAGACCATGTGATGTGGTGGCTGGGACATGGAATAACAAGTTAAATTTGCAATAATCTTAATGTCAATCCATATTTTGGTGAGCCCCCACAGGGAGCCCCCAGAGTGATTTAAGGTCATTAAAGTTTGTCCCTCATAATAACACGGACACAACTTCCTAATGCACATTAAAGCCGCTTAATTGAAAGCATGCGATGCAGTGCATTCTGAGTCATGCCTTCATTAATCTTCCATCAGTGAGAAAATGCTTTTGCCCTCAGTTTTAAGTCCTGATGAATAGGAATTTAATACGTGCAAATACAGTTGTGTGTGCTCAACGTTTTCCAAAAGGAATTGGTTCTTTCTTGAAAAAACATGAATTTAAACATGACCAGTGAGTCACTCCTGAAAAATACACCCTTCTCTTATTCAGTGAGGATTTTCCAGACTGATCCAAAACCTGTTTTTCTACTAACTTGTGAAAGCGTGAGTTATCCCATCTTCTTACTACAGTCAAGTCTCTGTGTGCTTGTTAAGAGAAAAAGAACTGATCTGCTGTAATCCATCTGCACAGCATCAATATTGATTTAAAGTATTACACTCTTAAGTCTTAATAAAACAGCAGCGTATCACATTTCACCATGTACATTACATCAATAAGGATGTATCTCACCAGGAAAATCACTGGAGGACAACCGATCAGGGCCATCGCTGTAGAAAGTTTGCGTTTGTTCCCACCGCTGTAGGTTCCTGCTGACTTGTTGGAATATTTGACCAGGCCCAATTTTTGGATCCCCCACTCGGCCACCTTTTGAATAGAGAAATATAAGTGACCAAACAATTATAGTCAGTCAAGAAGAATGTTCACAAAAACCTCATCAGATTTTCCATGATGGATGATATTTTGACTTGGCTCTCCAATGTATTTAAGCTATGTGATTTTTAGGACAAGGCATGACAGCTGGCATCACTGTAAGACCTTAATAACAGGCTGCTAAGATACTTTTCTCCTTGCTGTTTTAATAACGTCTCGTCAAACACCAGCAATCAGGAACATCGCCAAAGTGCACCATATTGCCAGGTCTCAAAGGATATGTTTAAGTATCACAATAACATGCAGGCTGTGGCACCTGCATTTAACTTCCAGTACATTTCTTGAACATACTGTACATGAGGACATTTCGGTTTACCGATTATGCAAATATGACTACACGAGGGCTCAATTTGGATCGAGAATTGTCACCAAAAAAAGACACAATGGGCCACAGCAAAATTAAGAGTTATGCTAGCAGCGCGGAACAGGGTCCCTTCACACTGTAGCTAAAAGATCAAAGCCCTGGCGCCAGGTCCGAGGCCTATGGTCGCTGCCAGCCTCTTCCTCTTTTGATCTTCTTGTTGTAGAAGCAGGCGGTGCGAGAGGAGTGCGGGGAGGCTGCATAGGGCCGGCCACACCACTGGGCATGGTGAATAATGTAGAGCCATAACCCGCAGCTGCTGCTTTTCCACCACCGGCCATTTTTCATTATGTATGGCTTCTCCCATTGAGGTTATCTATCACTTTGACATGTACCTCAGCTTGCCCTACATGCATTCCACTTGAAGTATTTTGATGGTAAAAATACAAATAAAACATTCTGAGAGCAAATAAACATGCCTTGGAGTAGTCCAACATTTCAGTTTCTTCATATTTTTTTTTTAATACCCCAATTACGAGAGGTTGACAACTAATCTACATTTAAGCTATTTATGTTAAAGATCTAGTGCTTCACAACATCACTCATGAGTAAAACAAGTTAACCCAGTTTTAAAATGCACAAGGACAAAAAAAGTATGGAAGGATATAACGGTTACCATGGTGATCTCTTTTTCTGGTACCCCTCGTAACCTGGCGTAAAACTCCAGATGCTCTCGACCAGTCAGCAGCTCATTAATAGCATCAAACTGGGGACAATAGCCCAGGTTCTGGTGCACGTCCCTCATTTCTGTTCTTATGCTGGGAAAGAGAACATATTAGAGATTAGAGATTTGACAATGGAGGTCATTAATTATTGAGATCACAGATTTAAAGGTAATGCCTTAGCAAGACAGAGTTTTTATATCAAACATACAATGAGAACAGTTAGAAGGCCAAGAAGCACACACACCATTTATGTTGCCTATTGTATTTTAAAGAGAAATGAGATTGAAACTGATTTGTTTGGAAGGATTCATTACATTTTCCCCAATACCTCGGAGCGGAGTGTGTCAAGGTCTGCGTTTCTCTTTGAAACTCTTCCAAACATATATAGAGCAGCAGAGTGGTTCATCTCACATTCTGTACTCGTGGTCTTGAGTGTCCCCAAAACGAAAACGCAAACAAACTAACAAAAAAAAAAATGTTTTGCAGTTCCAGGCATACCATTATGCACCCACTAGAGGCAAGTAAAACCATGGCAGCAGCAGTTCTGGATACAGACGTGCCCTTTTTGCAGTCAACAATATGAATACCTTCACACCCTGCAGGCGACAAATGTTACAGCGGATTTTCTTTCTTCTTTTTACAGCTGCCTCATTTAAAAAAAAGAAATAATATTGGACCAATTTTTTCCCTCCAATGTTATTTTCCAGGAGTGATTTGCTGTGTCAAGAGGCTACTGGATCTCAACAAGGCCATAGTGAACTGAAATCTTTACTGATTTAATATTATGTTTTGTTTTAGCTTTGATAAAGGTTCAATATAACAAAAGGTGGTATAGCTGGTTCAGGTTGTCCCGGTCTCACCAAAGCTTTTTAAGTGGCTCCACCTTTTTAGATTGTTAGCACCAGCTGGTGGGCAAGGGGATGGCTCCTGCTCCCCTTTGTTTTTTGTACTTATGTATGTACAGTATACTTTGTATGTTTATGCCACCTTGTGAGGATAGCGTGAAAAATGAATTGGTTGGTCAAAAAGTTGGTCAAAAATCAAACACAATCCCAACCCACGTAGTCCACTGCTACTGTTAGTTTGTTAAAGAGACCGCCAATTAGCCACTACTGGCTGTTAGCAGACAGTATCCACCAGGCAGCTCAGATGCCAAATACAGGTATGAACAGCTATTCCCTGTGAGCACATAATCACAGATAAGAGAAGACAGTCAGGATAGCAAGAACTTCCATTGAAGAGATGCTGCTTCCCCTCTTCTGCCGATCATTTTTCTTGCCAATGCACAGAAAGCGTGATGAGCTGAAAACAGAAGAGTCGGTGTACTCACATCTGTTTTTCTCTCTTCTACATCGTTTTTGTTTCCCCTAAAGGTCTCTGGGATTGTTCTTTGATCTCCGTTACCCACATTAATCAACATTAACACTGTTGTGTTAGGCATTGCTCTATTCAGCTCTCTTTCTTTGTTGAACACAAAGTCAATTACTAGATGTAGAAATGAATCACTATAGCAACCATTGTGACGCAAAACCAACCGTAGCTTACACACAACCATGCTCGGATGTGCTTCCTCAGAGATGCATGCCAAGGCAAAGAAACGCAGTTGTTTGTTCCTAAAAATAAGGAAGAGCAAGCCTACCTATGCTCATGTGCCAGAGTGTCATATTACTGGTGTCAAGGTATTTTTTTTTTGGCATGTAAAAAGATTTCTTATGACTGATTCTTTTAAGGCAGAGACAAAAAAAAACAGCAAGGTACAGGGCGAGGATGTGAAAAGGAATGAGATATGTGCAAGAGGCAGAAAGAAAGCGAGAGCAGAGTTTTCAGCATTACTGAGAATATCACAGTAAGGAGACATGAGAGAACCAAAGTTGAAAAGGCAGATATGGCAGAATGTATAAGAGACATCAAAACTACCTAGCCAAGAAAAAAAACAAAGCGTGAGAGTGAGAGAGAGAAATAGAAAGCTGAGTTACACAGAACAAGAGAAGCAGAGAAAGGGTGTGAGCTATAAAAAAAAAAAAAACACCTCAGCTCGATCCCCATATGAGCAGCCATCTTGGGTGGCTAATTATGATGACTTACTTGGTGCACTAGTGGGAGTTAGAGGCTCACCTGTATCCATTTAGGAAGGCCTCTCCACCGGAGACTGGGATGTCTCCTGTCAGCATCTTGAACGTGGTGGTTTTCCCAGCCCCGTTGATTCCAAGCAAGCCGAAACACTGAGGGAGACAATGGGGAGGCTCCATTAGGTAAAGTGGGTTTTGTAGAAACCTCATTGGGAAACAGACAGCAGACAGTGGTGATGCATGGCATTTCAAATATTCTGTATGTAGATGAGTTGTCTTTTGAATAAACACTTTCCATTAACCCCTTTAATGAAGTTTATCTACAGACTCTCTAAATATTTGTTCACCACATACAGTATAATTGAAACTACAATTTATAGAGTATGCATGACTGGTTCAGTTCAGTGTTTAGCAAAATAACAAATTGATGTATTTCTGTACACAAACAAAACAACAGACTCTAAATCAACATGCCAGGCACACAGGAACAAATACTGTAAACACCTGACCATTCCCGACTGCATTTCTTCCTGCCTCTGTACATTTCTACAACAAACACTATCCTCTCTTTCTTTGTCTAATCTCCCTGATGCTGCTGATCTTACTTCCCTCTGGAGGGAATGCGGCAGGAAGTTTTCTCTGCGGAGCCCCGCGGTCACGTGACCGGCCTTAGGTGCTCTGGCTGTGGCATAAATATTTGATTTCTGTCACTCATTGATCCCTGCTTGTTTGTGACCTGTGCTTGTGAATGCATAGAAGAGTGCTAAGCTTGATGTAAATAATGCATGGAAATGCAGTGTGTGATCAGTCGAGCCCTGTGAATCATAATATTCCACTGGCATTTACATTGGGCTTTGAGTAAACAGTGGCAGGGAGGATGGATACCACCGGAAAGCCCATCGAGCACGACTGCCTGTCAGCATTTGAGATTATGTTTAAAACAAGCTTCCAGCGCTACAGTGTGTGTGACCGTAAGTGTGTGTATGGTGGTGTATAACGTGTTATAATGAGTCATACATTTAACACAAAGGTTCCTGAGTCAAAAACTCTATAAAAGTTTACTTTGTTGTATTTGGTTGATGTAGTTTCCAACTGCTAATTTGGCAGTGTACTGAACTAAACATCACTGGGTCTCACAGACCCCGTTGCTCTAGCAATGATCTTCTACTAGCCTGCTTGTGTGTTTTTAGCACACACATGCTTGGCAGTAGCATTATGGTGAAAAACAAGCCCGATAAGGAGATTAGTGTTCCTCCCAACGCCTTCTGTGAGCAGCATTTGGAAGCCAAACACCAATTCAAATCTTCGAGAAATAACTAGAAACTGTAAATCAAAGCCCACAAAGACAATTTCTGCTCATTGCTCCCTGCTCTCATGTGTCAATATTTTGTAAATATCATCATTATTATTCCATAATTTAGTCATATCCATTGCTTTTGTTCACAGGCAACAGCGAATGAAATAATTTCTCACACAAGGGTGTTGCTGGTAAATTTAAAAAAAGTGATGAAATGTGTAAATGTAAGAAAGTCGTCTAACATGGACAAAAGCGACACACACTATAGGATTGTAGAGGTGTTTGTTTGATTCAGCAGCATTTGGCTCACCTCTGCAGCAGGTACTCCCACACATAGTCTGTCCACGGCAGGGGTGCTCTTCCGAGAGTAGACCTGCAGGGAGCAGACAGTAAAATGAATCAACCAGCCAGCCAGAGAAAGAGAGAGAAAGAGGGTGAGGAGGCTGTAGGCAGGGAAGGGTGGGGAGCAGACAGTGAGGAAGATAACACACAGGATAGCATGACAAAATATGGAGCGATAGGCCAGAGCAGCGGGGAAGAGTAGAGATGGAAGAAGCAGGTGGAAAAAGAAGGAGGGAGAGAGACAGAGAAAGTGAAGGAAAAGAAATTATCAAGAAGAGATAATTTGCTACATTTAGAGCCAGCCAGATGGTAAAAGGTAGTAAAAAAAAGTTAGACACTTGCACAGGGGGGAGAAGTATTTGTGACTGCAGTGACAATATTCATGAGGAAATCTGTCTCCACTTCGAGTGCCACTTCAGTACCTTCAATAACCTTCAACACACTCAAAAGTCACCCAATATTCTATGTATGGACACCAGCTTTACAGCAGCTGCATTTAGTGGTGTCAATATACAGAGACGACTCTAGTGCAAAAGCATGCTGTCCTTATTTTGAAAAAGTACTTTCTATTAAATGTAAAAATCTATAGCCACAGCAGGGAGTGTAAGAACGTGATGCTCATTCAACTTAAACAGCTGCCTGCGGCTGCTGGAAATGACACCAATAAGAGCGGTAAGACGGATTCAAAACATTCACGGGCAGTAAAACCCAAAACAATGAATTGAAAGAAGCTAAAACACTCTGGAGGTCAGAGGGGAACTGAACTGACCCCTTTCACATTGCTCCAATTATTTATATAAAAACATAGACTGACAGACCATTGGACGAGCCAACATTGTCATCCCTAAAACTCCTACCATTGATAAAAAAGAAAACTAGACCACATGAGATGCAGAATCCCATCTCTCAGGACAAAGAAGATTTGAGTCAGTATCCCACTAAGATCATGTAGGGACAGTGGAAAATGAGAAGGTGGTTGATGTTTTTCCCACATCTCACTTGAAAACTTTCTATGCTGCACTCACATTCTCCCCCGCTGACCGGTCTCATCCATGCACATTTTGCATCCAAGTCTGCATCATCTGAAAATCTCACCAGAGGAGGTAAAGAAGCTCCCACTTGAAGTGAACACAATTTTTTAAAATTGAAAAAAAATAAATAAAAAATACTGCAGGCGAACATTCAACAAAATGAGGTATTTAGTGCACGAGGTGTTTTTACACATCCAAGACTATGTTAGGGTTTGATATGTTTTCAAAGTGGTTTGAAAGCAGCGTCGTCTTGCTCGAGCACCAAAAGACGAGGCAAGGCCTTTGTTGTTGTTGCTGAATGTGACAGTTAAGACATTTAAAATTCTAAATCAAGGACAGCACTGTCCCCCTTTGAGTTATGAAAGAGTGACTACAGTTGCCTGTTTTTTTTTGAGGGGGGGTTTAAAAGTTGAAAACATAGTTTTCGATGAGTGCTGTGTGTTTAAATGCCTGTACAGTATATAAGTGTCAGAGACTTTCACAGTGAATGTTCCTTAAAACAGAAAAGTGACAGCATTCGTTTCTCAGTGTGAAGGATACATTTCCTGTATAGAATCCCTAAACCAAAAATCCAACATTAAAAAGACTCAGCTGTCCCAGCCGCATTCAGAATGCTACCAGGCAAATGTAAATTTAGAACTGCCACTTCAAGCCTGACAAACAATGGAATTGCATTTATGACACAGTTGGCACATCAAAAGCACTTGATTAAAGCAGAGTTGCGTAGATCCATCATTCTTTCAGTGGCATCTGGCAGCTGCACTCCGTGCTTATTAACCTGGATCACACATACTACTTTTTAGTGATAGTTTGCAGTGCTAAAGTCACATCAAAGCAGCAGATACATGTATGGAGGAAGGCAATTAAAGGATAATTCCCCTCCGACTCGCGCACCACAGCAGCTGTCATGATAAGCAGGCAGACGTCTAATCAGATGAGACAGTTGAGCGAATGTGATGGCGGCAGTTGTACAAACCTAAAATATAGATTTAGGTTAGAAAATCACAAGCTTCAGCTCCATGACACTGACACTGCTTTATCTAAAAAGAATGGTCCAATCATTCTACAAATGGCTCATAGCAGTATGAGGTGCTATCCTGAGGTATCCTAAAAGCATCAGTTCCTAACCTTTTTTGTCTGATGTAGCCTTACAGCCATATCCCATTAGCTCAAGAAGCCCTTTTTCATCACCACCCATCATGATCCAAACTTTTTTTGGTTGGTTAATGTTTTAAAGTGAATGCAATTTAACACAGGTAATTGTATTAAAGTGGATATTGTTATATTTGTTTTTACACAAAACAAAGTGATACTTGAATTGTCTCACTGTTTCACAAGTTCCACATGGAGTGGCAGAGGTTGGATCTTTTAACCATTTATCCATTCCTTAAGTATTTATTCTAACTGCTCTGTTCACTTGCTAACTAGTTTTAACACGCTCCTAATTAAATGACATTGTCTTGAGTTGTTACTATTGACTCAGATTGGGGGTGGAACCTGTGCAGTCAGCACATCGACTGTAGTACTTCACACCAATTTGTAATCCTGGGTTTCTTTTCCACAAACATACAAATATATAGATATTTTTTAATCTTTCACAAAATAACACAGTTTCTACAATTTAAAATTAACTAAGCCACCCACAATCCCTCCAAAAACACCTGTCAAATGCAGAAGAAACCCCTGACTGTTTCATTTATAAAATTCTGGGTAAGGGAATTAAACGAAAGAATAGAAGATAATACAAATCCCAAAAAAAGAAAAAATGAGTGCTGAAAAAAAATATAATTTCTGGAAAAAACTGAATAAAATACATAAAAAAGAAGAAAGAAAGCCAAGGTCAGAAACCACTCAAAGCAAGTCAAACGAGTCTTATTTTACCCACTTATATCCCCAGAGTACATATCAGAGTACAGAGTACACATGGACATACTTGTTTAGTATGCCAAGGTGCCACTCATCACTTATTACTCTCCTAAATTCAAACAGCTGTCACAAGGTTCTTTAAAACTTTCTCTGTCAACTTAGTGAGTGACTGGAAGGTTAAACTGACAGCACTGGGCCTGGAAAATACTCACAGATGGACACACTTCGATTACGGTCTCCATCGATTACAGTGCCGACACTAATGCAGCAGCTAAATGGAGGCTAGCAGGTGGGGCACATAGCAAAATGCTCCTGTTTAGAGCAGCAGGAAAAGGAAAGGGAGGAGCAGGAATCCGACATATGATTGATGGCCTGTCAATCGCTTCGGAGGCATTCTTAGATTTATGACAGGGTTCAGCTTGTGGCGCATGGCCACCGAAGCCATGCGCTCATTGATCAATTTGTTATCTACACCTCAAATGGATGGGGCACAGCTGTGGTGCGATTCAATGAGGGCACTGCAGGAAGAATCCTGATGCCTTCTGCCACTGCACTGCTGTTTTTGTGTGGTGACGGGCCACTGTTTCTCATCTCAGAGAAATATTGTCAGCCATCAAGGTGTGTATGAACAATGGCTTGTCGTCAACAGCAGACCAGCTCAATCAAATCTAATATCTTCACATTTTGGCACTGTTTTAAAGCTGTATTTAGAGTAGAGATGAAGTGTTTTCACAAGTTTACAGTTAACAAGTTTTAGCTGAAAAATGAAAATTCCTCTCCACACCTTTCACCTTGTGAGATGATTTGTAAGACATTACCCATCCAACTGTTTTACCCAGCGCTTGTTCAGTAATTACCCTATGGAGTGTGGCGCCCGTCTGTGTCCGTGAGCAATGGGTGAAAGATTAAGAATAGTGAGACTGCAAAGACTGAGGGAGTAAAGGAGTGAACAAGGGTGGTAAGAAGCAATAGGCTGTTAGATCGTCCAGCTGTCGGCACTGGCGCTGCAAAGCAGGTTGCTGTGGTGACACTTCCTACTGCCACGCCGTCCGCAGGGAGGGAACATCTGCCGATGGATGAACCGTAATCTCGGCGGTGTTGAGGCACGCACCGTCACAGCACGCTCGAGTTCACCTACTGCATGGGGGGGAAGGGCCGGAGCTGCATAGGAGCGCAGACCTTTACGCCCCTAAAATGCAACTATTTGGTTCTCATGCCCACTTATGATGTTTGTGAATGTTTACAGCTGCTCACTCACAACCTGTCTTTCCCATTTGCCTTGCAAACTGAATAATGCAGGTGCAAGTGGAAGAAAAAGAACTTCAAAAACTCCTCCCACCCACTCACACACATCCACAGATAAAGTGGATTACTGCCATTTAAAAAGTGTCTAAGTTCTAAATAGAAAATATTAAGATTAGGCCTGATCAACTGTGTTGTATGTCTTTACTTTTTTCTTCAAAGTTCAAAGTTACTTGTCCTGCTCATAAAATATGTGCAGTGAAATGCAAAGTGGTACCCTGACAAGCCAGACCCACATCAAGATGTTGGGTCTGGGAACTCCCCATTGACAGGGCCCAATCCGAGGGGCGGGAAAAACGGTTGTCTTTCAAATTCCCTCTGCACGCAATAGGCTAGTTGATAGATTAAACTTTTGCCGTATCGGGTCGGCAAAACTCCGAACACATCTTTTTTTTAAAATGATTTCAGTGCCGTTCTTCGTTCTTTTCTCAAAGAAAAGCTTAACTTCCAGAAGACTGCTGTTCCCAGCAGCAGCAGCAGCCATAAGCCGCCCACCGACTCTATACACGATGTGATTGGCCTGACCAGAGTTTTTCCAGCTCGCAAGTCAACAGAGAGTGTCTAGACCCCCCTGGCTGCAAAATAAATTTGCTGCCGCTAAGGTGCGTCTAGATTCCTAGGCTAGCAAAGTGGCATACTGAGCAAAGAATGGCTAGCGTGTGATACAGACTAATAATTAGTATACGAGTAAAAATAAGAATAAAAATAATAAAGGCTAGAGCAGTAAGAGACAGACAAAAAGGTGTGTGTGTATGTGTGCTGTGGAAGTTTCTGGTATATGAAAATGCAAAATGTACATTTATCACAACACTTTGATGCAAATATGAAAATGTGCAGGGCAGAGCTTAAATGACAGAGTTCACCATCCTGCTGGCCTGAGGGAAGAAGCTTTCTGAGTCTATACATTGGACGTTTTCACACAATCAAAAACAATCTCACATTTTCAAAAAGCAAATAAAAACAAATAAAGCAATTAGTCAACCTCTGATAAAAAATAAAAAAATAAATGACTGAATAACAAAGTGGGAATGAACTTCTATCAGAGCAATACTTTAACAAGAGGCAAACGATGCACTGCACAATACCTTAGTGAGATCATAGATCCTCAGAAGGTCGTTCTGGGCCTTGCCTTCATAAATCCGTTCGCGTTCCCGAGCAACATCGACATCCTCTTCCTCTGCAGATAATGGCTTCCCTGAAATAAGCCTGGCAGAGAGAAGTCAAACCGATGTTGGCACAACACTCTTCAGTAAAATTAACATGAACTCACATGACAAATTATCTCGGTCAAAGTTTAAGCTCAGTGAAACAATCTTGGTAATTTTCATAAATAGTAGAAGCCACAGGCATTAGTTTCCATGGCAACCTTGCTTTTGGAGTAAGTAAACACAAAAAATAGTATTTGCCAAACAGATTCACAGTGCCACAGATGTTTTATATAACATTAATATGCCAGTACCAATTTAAATGACGGTGAAGCAATGGTTTATCTGACTGAAACAAATACTGGATGGAAATTAGGGCTGGGCGATATATCGATATTATATCGATATCGTGATATGAGACTACATATCGTCTTAGATTTTGGATATCGTAATATCGTGATATGACATAAGTGTCTTTTCCTGGTTTTAAAAGCTGCATTACAGTGAAGTGAAGTACTTTTCTGAACTTACCAGACTGTTCTAGCTGTTCTATTATTAATGATTATTTATCTAAAATCTAAGTGTGAAGATATTTTGCGAGAGCACCAACTGTCAACTCTAGAATATATCGCCGCAATATCGAGGTATTTGGTCAAGAATATCATGATATCTGATTTTCTCTATATCGCCCAGCCCTATATCAGAAAATATGGGATGTAGAAATAAGCGCTGAAAATGTGTAGAAGAAAAATTTAACAATTTAAAACGTTGGAAAAAACTAAAACAAACCTTATGGAGCTTTGATTTCAAAAAAGGTACTCCCGTTGTTATACAGTATTTATGTTTACATTATATTGTTATTTGAACAGCTGAGCATTTAATCATGACCAAGGTGAAGAAAACGGTTTATTATTTATTCATTTGATTTTGCAACTGTTCACTGAAATAGCCGGTTTCTATGAAACTACATGTGACATGTCATATTTGGCTTTGACTTTGACTGAACATTTGCTCTAACTTTGCGGAAAAAATATCGGGATATATATCGTATATCGATATTTAGCCAAAATATATCGGGGTATGACTTTTGGTCCATATCGCCCAGCCCTAATGGAAATACATAGAATGTGATAGACATAGAATGTGCGAGGAACTTTTTTTGGGCCAATTTTGAGTTACACTTTACTGTAATTAACTATGAAATAACATTTGTTGATAGCCGCTTTTACCTTGGCTTGCAGAAAAATTTATACTGGATGAGGATTGTGATGGCAAACATGACAGCTCCCTGAATGGACATGGCACAGAGGTTCTTTCCCACCATGTCCCAGCTGAGTGGGTCTATGAAACGGTCTTGCCCTGATAAAGAAAAAAAAAAAAAAAAAAGTGCAAAAAACATCATGAAATATCATAATAAACAAAGTCCATAAACACAGAAAGGGTAAGTAATTAAATGCATTATTACTGTGTCATTTCATGTTAATATCCAGCCCTTATCTACAAGCTCAGAGTATGATTTAGCAGAAACATCATAAAAAAAAAATGGAAATAACAGATATATGTATTCTTTCATGGACAGCCAAATATGTCTTTGTGAAAAGTTAGAGGAGAGCTGCAATTTGACAGGTCTTTGAAGTGTTTTTGAGACATATTCATTGGTGAAAGCCAACAGTTTAAAATGCCACTTAGCTTTAAAAAATAAAATGTAAAAAAAACGCTGTCACCTATGTCATGTGAGAAAATCAATGATATCCTGTACTTTTCATGTCGAAGCCTTTTTTGGCAAATGAACACTTTAAGTAAACCGGTGACAGCCCCCCCACTCTAATCATTCTGCTCTCTCTCTTTCCTCCCTCTCTCAGACTCAACAACCCTAGAGCCCGAGGGGGCAGAGTAAGTAGACAAGAAAAACGAAAAGCGCTTTCAGTCTCGTTCTCTGGTAAATAGCCCCTCTCCACACTAGCCCTTTTATGTTCTGATTGCTTTTCTCTTCCTACTCTCCGCCACCGTCGCAAATGATTCCTCAAGCCACTATTTCCTGCTCCATCTCTCTAGAGATAACACCTCTCTTCTGCTTTCATGTGCTTCTTTGTCTCTTGATAGCCTCCTCAACCGGCTCCACCTCTACAGCCCTGTTCCCCTCTTCGCCCTGTCTAAATGTTATTTAAGGGTCTAATACATGGGTAAGGAATGATCAAATCAATATGTAGTCACTTGTATTACGAAACATTATCTCATCAACTTGACACGTTTTTGACCCCCACCCGCCATGTTTGTTGGGGCCCAAGTCTTTATTTTACTTGACATTATTATACCTCACATATGATGTCAAGGCTCTGCTAAAACTTTAATTTATAATTGCAAACGCAGCCAAAACGACCCCAAATCACAGAAATGCGAATTTGCAAGGGACTAATATTATCACACAACCTCAGTGTTTGGCAAAATATGGTAGGTAATTTGCCGTAAAAAAAACAAAATTACAAATTACAGACATGGCAGTTTCGCTAAGATTAAGATCACAGACGACTTCCGTAATTATTACCTTTCTCAAGGATTAGTTATGCTGTCATAGTTGTGGTGGCCACTTACCAAAACTGCTGTACAGGGTGGCTGTTGCCTGGTTCTTGGCCATGTCAATTAGCCCTCTGCCGAGACAGAAATGTGGGAATATCAGCAGCACCTGCTTCACTATGTTGTTGATGCGGGTGATATTCTGTTGGGGAAAATGCACACAATCACACAAACAAGATAGAAATTAGTTGCAAGTTAAAGCTTTGAATATTCAAGCCCTGACTAGAAATTAGCCAGCACAAATCTAATATGTTTACTTGCCGCCTTGAATCAGCAGGGCCAGCGGCGTAAGAGGTTTGGAAGACAGTGCGCAGTGTCCTGACGCAAGCGTGGATAATTAACAAACATCCTGAACTCCATTTGCATGCTGCGCGCTGCTGTGCTGCGGGGCTCTAAATGGCACGCCGACAAAGCACAGAGCATCTGAGTTCATCTGCCTTCTTGATATTGGAATTCAGCATACGTTAGGGAACATACCATGTGATCCATGAGGTAGCACACATACAGTATGCGTAAACACAAAATGATAAGGTGGTGCGCAGGTAAGCAGATGTTCATCCTTAAACTCCGAACTATGGGTAGGAGCACCAAGAGACCAAACAGATACAGCTGACAAAAAAGCTCAAACTGTGAAAACACCTACAGACACTCTCTGTGTGTCTGCCTCTGTTCTTTCTTCTGATACTGTATACAAGAACAAAGAGACAGATACACACAAACACAAAGCCAGAGCACATTGTTTCACAAGGCATACAGAAAAAGCTAGTCTCATCTTGACAGGGCATTTCCTGGCTACAACTTGTCTTTCTCTCTAAAATTGTACTTTCTCTTTATCACTTTCCTCCTCCCTGAGGCCACAATTCAATGGTGGCCTAGTAGAGCACAAAATAAATAGTTAATTAAAATAAGACACAATGGACCGGGCTATAACAAACTCGCTCAAATAAGGAAGGAAGTACAGTAAGGGAGGGAGGAAGGAAAGTCTGAGATAGAAAAGGCACGAGGGAAGAGAAAATATGACTACGCTTGGCACTGCATGGCGTTCAGAAGCAAGTTCATGCATTATGCATTCTGCTTCATTGTAGCATAGTCTTCAAAGCTCTTGCATACAAGCAGGAAGACCATAAATTCATCATTTCTGTTTTTGGGCGAGCCCGAGCATAGAGTACACGGGGCGGGGGTGGCAGTGCATTTTGTAAAAGCTGTGTGCAAGATTTCCAGATGATGGCCATTGTTGATGCAGAATTTATTCATGGGTGCTCTGTGATTTATGAGTTTCACTGAGTAGGCTTTCAATTAGCAGTTGAGGATGAGTGCATGAGGCCTGTCAGCTTTAAAAAAAACAAAAAAAAACACACCAACAATCCAAATGCCAGATTTAAAGATATAAGTAACTTTACTGGATCTTTGTTTACTTTTTAAATGAATAGTTCAACATTTGGGAAAATATGCTCATTTGATTTCTTGCAGAGAGTTAACGGAGAAGATTGATACAGTGGTATGCAAAAGTTTGGGCACCCCTGTACATTTTCATGATTTTCCTTTATAAATCATTGGTTGTCTGGATAAGAAATTTCAGTTAAATATATTATACAGGAGACAAACATAGTGATATTTGAGAAGTGAAATAAAGTTTATATGATTTATGGAAAGTGTGCAAGATTTATTTAAACTAAATTAGGCATATGCATACATTTAGGCACCCTTGTCATTTTATTGATTTCAATACCTTTAGCACTAATTATTAGAACTCAAAATTGTGTGACCCAGTAACCCTTGACCTCCATACACAGGTGAATCCAATCATGAGAAAGGGTATTTGAGGAGGCCAATTGTAAGTATTTCTCCTCTTTGCATCTTCTCTGAAGAGTGGCAACATGGGAGCCTCAAAACAACTCTCAGATGACCTGAAAACAAAGATTGTTCAACATCATGGTTTAGGGGAAGGATACAGAAAGCTGTCTTTGTGAACATTGTGAGGAATTGGAAGACACAGTTCTAGTTAAGGCCCGAAGTGGCAGACCAAGAAAAATCTCAGATAAGCAGAGGCGCAGGATGGTGAGAACAGTCACAGTCAACCCGCAGACCAGCTCCAAAGACTTACAACATCATCTTGCTGCAGATGGTGTCACTGTGCATTGTTCAACTATTCAGCGCACTTTACACAAGGAGATGGTGCATGGACAAGTAATGCGGAAAAAAACTTTTCTCTGCACACGCCACAAACGGTGTCCATTGAGGTATGCTAAAGCACATTTGGACAAGCCAGCTTCATTTTGGAATAAAGTGCTGTGGACTGATGAAACTAAAATAGAGTTCTTTGGGCAAAACAAGGGGCGTTATGCATGGCGGAAAAAGAACACAGCATTCCAAGAAAAACACTTGCCACCTACAGTAAAATGTGGTGGCGGTTCCATCATGCGGTGGGGCTGTGTGGCCAGTGCAGGGACTGGGAATCTTGTTAAAGTTGAGGGTCGCATGGATTCCACTCAATATCAGCAGATTCTGGAGAACAATGTCCAGGAATCAGTGACAAAGTTGAAGTTGCGCCGGGGATGGATCTTTCAACAAGACAACAACCCTAAACACTGCTCAAATTCTACTAAGGAATTCATTTAGAGGAACAAGTACAACGTTCTGGAATGGCCATCTCAGTCCCCGGACCTGAATATTATTGAAAATTTGTGGTGGGATTTAAAGCGGGCTGTCCATGCTCGGAAACCATGAAACCTGACTGAACTGGAGATGTTTTGTAAAGAAGAATGGTCCAAAATACCTTCCGCCAGAATCCAGACTCTAATTGAAAGCTATAGAAAGCGTTTAAAGGCTGTTATTTATGCAAAAGGAGGATGCACAAAATATTTAGTTAATTATTCTTTTGTGGTGCCTAAATTTATGCACATGCATAATTTAGTTTAAATAATTTGTGCACACTTTCCATAAATCATATAAACTTTATTTCACTTCTCAAATATCACTGTGTTTCTCTCCTACATAATATATTTAACTGAAATTTCTTATCCAGACAACCAATGATTTATAAAGGAAAATCATGAAAATTTACAGGGGTGCCCAAACTTTTGCATACCACTGTACCACTACCATGTCAGAGCCAGCAGCCGGTTAGCTTAGTTTAGCATAAAGACTGCAAAAGGGTGGAAACATCTGGCTGGCTTTGTCTAAAGGTAATACAATCCACCAACCAGCACCCCTAAAGTCCACTACTTAATATGTTTTATCTTGTGTTAGTAACTTTCTGGAGTATCTGCCGGGTGCCTAGAAACTGGTCCTGGCCAAGAAATAATCCGGCTGGGAAATACCTTGTCTAAGTTGTCTTTTTTACCCTTCAGTTTTTGTACAGGAAAAAAAGATAATAGTAACTAGTGAGTGGGAGTTATCTTTAGACAGAGCCAGGTTAACGGTTTCCAGTCTTAATGCTATGCTAAGATAATCCGCTACCAGTTCCATATTTAGCAGGCAGACATAAGAGTGGTATTGATCTTCTCATCTTACTCGTATTTCCCAAAATGTTGAACTATTCCTTTAACCTGTCACACTTTGTTTGATCGCTTCTTCCACATGATCTTTGAAGAGAAGGCATGCCCATATCAGATCAGAAAGGTGACAAAGCTACAACTGTACAGTAGCTCCAAATTAAAGCTGAAGAGCTACAGTATGCGGATATCTTGAATGCCAAATCCCTTTGGCTCAACCCAATCTTGGATAGTCTAAAATAAACATTTATGCAGCAAAACAATAAAAACCAATCAGTTTTATGTGGGAAAAAGACATCATACGAGTGCTTCTATGTCATAACGAAGAAAGCAATCAACATACAGTATTGTTCAAGATCAAAAGTAAGCACATGCATATAGTGAGATGATTTTCTTTGCATGAGTAGGTAGTCACTGGCCTAGTTTTTCTAGGGCAGATAGAGCGTGATGAAAAGGCCTTATAGATCATAATGTCAAATCAAACTTGATGTTCGCCAATGTCTCCAACAATAATTCATCACTCATTTTAATCTATATTTACAAGTTTGCTTTAAGATAAAGGATAAAAAGACTGCAATCACAATTCATAGCTAAGAATGAAATAAGGGAGAGCATTTAAAAAAATTTATTCCATTCATCAAATCAGAATAATTTGTTTCAGATCATGCAATTTATTATGTCCAATTATTATAACAGCTCATACTAAGGGGAGCTGAGATGTGTTTAGGAACATTAATTTACAGCTCCAATAACAGTTTTAATTGTATTTATAGAACCAGTTTATTAGGTTGACTTTGCCCTGATGTGTTTGCCATTACAGTAAGCTAGCTAGATTAAAAGAAATGATTTTGGAAACAAGAGCAGATGAATTTATACCGCAAGATGACATTAACCCATATGTAAATGTATATATACACACACACACACACACACACACACACACACACACACACACACACACACACACACGGATTTGTTGAATGAGATAAAGAAAGCTGAATAAACAAACAGCTATGACCTTGGCTGAATGCTGCCCATCTATCTAGCAAAGGAATGTGAAGAAAGAGACCTAATTTGAGATCAATACATGAAATCACACATCTCCTCCTGACTGGGTCTTCATTAAGAAGGTCTAAGAGGCTCTTAGTCGGAGATGATGAAATGCTGGACAATTTTCCTCCTTAAGTTTGTGCTATATGCCCATAAATCATTTTCAAATTGTTTTGAAGGTGGTACAGTCTGCGAGGCGCATATCTGACCCATATGGCTACTTGTGCTTATTCCCACAGCGCGGCTTCATTCATAATGCTGGGAATCACAATGAGAGCAGACAGACACAATATATGGCTCTAACAGTCGAGTTAGATTTTCTTTGCAGATGATATTGTTTTTTTTTAGCTACTTTACATAGTTCTTGTGAAAAGGCAGGACCGCTATCAACCACCAAGTTCAAGAATTGTTATGGAAGTTGTAGCTAAATTTAGGGGTGACCCTGAATAGTCGAATATTTGATGCTTCGATCAAAGGAGCCTGATTCAACTGCCAATCTCACAGTCGAATCTTTGCAGAGGCATTATGAAATGAGGATCATGCCATTTTGGCTAAATGGGGGTGCTCAATGTTGGATTTTACATACGTATAACTACCCAATAAGTTAATATACAGCGTATTATTTATTTATTGTTTATTTATCAGGGACATTACCTATAACATTATCACAACCAAATGTGAGAGATTAAGGTTTTTTATGATATAAATATCAACATATAATGCTGTAAATAACAATGTGCAAAAAAAGAAGCTTTTAATAAATCTTTGTGCATGAATAAATCCAACCGCCCCATGACTGATTTAAGTTTCACTCTCTATGATCCGTGACCCACGGAGGAGAATCTTGGCGGCAGGGATTTAAACCTTTAACTGAAAATATCTGGGAAAAGAAAATCTTTTCAATGTGGGTGCACTTTGAAATAGTAAAGGATGATCCAAAGTAAGATACAGGAGCACAGCAGTGTTCGATAGGCGAGACTTGATGAATCTGATTCGACAATGTAAATTCTTAGTCTGGGACAACACTAGCTAAATTTGTTATTTAAAAAAAAAAAAAGGGTGGAAAAAAAACTAGACTGAGTCAGCAGGACCCGATGCTTCTGTTATGTGTGTATGTGTCTTTACTGGCTATTTTAAGGCCAAACACGGCAGGCAAGAACATTGTTTTTTAAATGCACTGGCCAATTTTGAGATTTTTGACTATTTGGCTTCCAAATCTTGTCTTCCTCCATTCTATCTGTATTCTGATGGTTTGTACAGAGGGGTAGATTCATATATAATTCATAGCTAGATTTATAGAACATCTTATTCCTAAAAAACATGGTGAAAATGGATTTTTCAATGGCTGTTAAAAATATTTTCTGATATATGAACCTGGCTTTATCCAATGTTCTGTTCTGGAAATGTATGCATTGCAAATGAGTGCATATTTAATTAGATAATACCTCATTTGCACATTTAAACATGAACTATACTAATGCACTTGTAATACAAAAAAAGAATTGTCTTATTGTATTGTAAGTAATCAACTGGGGACGTTTCATGGTGATATCTATCTATCTATATGTGTGTGTGTGTGTGTGTGTGTGTGTGTATACTGTATTCACCTTTAGTGTCCTGTCTTAAACACCATGCCAATAAAGGAAGCTGGACTTCACACAGTGCACTCCAATTACACTACATGAGGTAGGTAGGACCTGGCCACACTATGTTTATCCTGAAAAATCTATCTGTGCCTGTGGTTATCTCTGAGTGGCACGTGGTGGAGGCATTGACTCAGACACTGCTTCAAGCATACAAGGCAGGCTGGGATTGATGCAATCCACAGGGAGCTGGACAGTCCTGAGGGGAAGAAAATCTCCCATTGGTCTCGAGACAAAACTGGGGCACCGAGCCTGTAACACTGCAGCTCTGTTTCCACTCTTGGAAAAATAGTACTATGCCCAAAAGGGATCTAGGTTCACCCCGTGCTTGAAACCAGAGAACAGATTGAAGCCTGTAGCTTTACTTTTGAGCGCCATTGTTTAAGTAATGCCACCGCTGACGAGTCTACAAATGATGAAACAAAGCTTTGAAACTGTAGAAGTCGCAATAGGGGAAGACTGGATTGAGCTGTCATGTGTGAGATCTACCCTTTCTGCCTAAGTGGGGCACACCGGGGCACTGTTGTATCTACGCTAGCTATTTTGTGAAGAGTCTGTTCCCTAGAGATATCTGCTCTGAACTGGGGACACATGGAAACCTAGAGAGTTGTAACATTTGTTGATTGATGTCGACCCATCAGGTCCCCTTATCAGCTGTTAAATCAAGTCAGATTAGCAGAATTACCATGGACCTCTTAGCCTGTCAAGTCTCAGAGAAACACTATCTCTCTCCCTAATGCTTTGGAGAAGAGAAGAGCGCAATAAATCCGTCCCTTTACACTGCCAGTGGGCACCATGCTATTCATTAAAATTATTACCAATGGCACCATTTATGAGTAATATGCTGCTCTAACACTGTGTCTATAAATAAAGTGAATGCAGAGACAACTAAATGGCAACAATGACATTGTTTGAGAGTAGACTTGCCAGCTGAGAAATACAAACTAATAATGAATGTTGTAGATAATGGAATCACAATGCAAATGAGGCAGCCTCGTTAGGAGACCGGAAACATCCCATGCCATAGCCGAGCGGCGCCAGAGGAAACATCAAGTCAGAGGCAGGCACTTCGGAGAGGACAGAGCGCGCAGAGGCAAAGTCTTTCAGACAACATTGAAGTGTCGGCTCAGAGCTGTGGGAGACATTCTGACGAAGCATCAGATGGATGAGCAACTCGTCATAGAGCGAAAGGACATAGCATCTGTCGACGAGGAATGACTGATCGGTACAAGGCTAAAAATATAAAATCAAAAAAAAAAAAAAATCAAAAAGTAGGTGATTAATGCTAATCATGCAAATAACAATTAAGTCGACAAATGAAATTAGACACGTTTAGTTCAGAGAACAAATGAAAAAGACACCGAGACACCAAGTAAAGTACAGTAGATACTTTTCTTAATCACCACCACCTCTAAGGCACCATGGTCCTGTTGAGAGCTCTGGCTGTGCCATAAATTGTACAGTCAGAAAAGGCCAATTTCTCTCTTCTTTTTCTTTTAATGAAATGTAATTTAAATTCTAATCAAAAGTGAAATGACTGACAGTCAACATCCTTCTCTTTCCATTTCTTATGCAGGTCTTTTTTGGTGTGTTTGTCTTATGATTCCGCCGAGTCTGTAGCAGCTTGCAGTGAAAATGAACACATGCTGAAAGATGGATGAGGAAAGTCCTCAGAATACTCAATACTCACCAATCGATTAAACATTAAAAGAGAATAGTGAAAATAGCATCTTTGAAAAATCCTTGAGAGGATAAAGAAAATACATTAACATTTATACCAGGTGGGTACACACTCCACTCACATGCGTAAGGAAGCCTTTGCTTCAAAAACACAGAGCGTTTATCAATGTTTCAATTCAATTAGCCATCCACTGCTATAGCTTCCAAATATATTTTTTATGAAGCTACTCTATGGGAGCGTGAATGTCTGTGTCTGCTGTTTCAAAGGAAGTGTGTCTTCCACTGTGTTTTTTTTTTGAGTCATTTGTTTTTCTCATCCATTCCAGAATACATGTACAGTATGTGTGTGTGTATGTCTGCCACTTACATCATCATTAATGAGCTCCATAACAAAGGTGGCTATGCTGCCGTTAATACCAATGAAGAGGTTGATGCAGGTCAGCACCACGTAGGCTGTGCTGGGCACGCTGAAGATAAAGGAGGCGGGGTACATCATGGGGGTGATGGACCACCTACAGAAAACAAGACACTGTCACATAAACAGTGCGGGATCCCTTGACCACATTTAGCAATACCAATGAAATAGACAAAGTCCAAATAAAAGAAAAGTACTTAGAAAAACACAGCCTGAGGACAATCACTCATTACACTCAACACCAGGGTTTATGTAAAAGCTGTGACCAATTTAACGTTAGGAGAATGAATGCCGTTTTCAATTCATAAATGCAGATTACCAAGTCAGTTGTACCGTTTCATGGCATCACCCACCAGACTCTTCTGATCATTTGAATGCTCAGTAAGTGACCCATAAAACACTGCTGAACAATAAATACCACCTACGCTTTGGCCTGCAGTAGTTCAAGTTCTATATTAGAGGTAGTAGAAGCAAGGTCCTGCTCTAAATGTCACTGAATTAGTAAAACAACCTCAAATAACATTTTATATATTAGTTCAGTATAATCATTTGGCATGCAGGCAAAAAATAAAAATATTTTATATTATAAATATATTCTTTTACTTTTTCGACATTGTGCGACCCATAACTATATACTTCATACACCTCATTAACTTAGACAGATAATGATGCACACAGCCAGTACATTGCACTCATGCTCTGATCACCACCATGGCACGCTACCTACTTAAAATGAAATGAATGTGCTGCACATTTTTCTTGGAATAGTGCACAGTAGCAGATACCCATACATTTTATTTGATCTACTATAGATGATGTACCATGAAAATCAAATGTTCTCAACTTAGAACTTATGTTACAACTTATGCCTGGTAAAGTATGATCATTTCTTCCTATCTGCATTTATATTTTTCATTAAATATACTAAGTGTGGTTGGACTGTAGCCTATATGAAGTGCTAAAACTAGCAAATGCAGAATACATTATACAGTATATCTGATGATGTTGAACAGTGTGGAGAAAAGGGCAATCTAAATAGTATCTAAAAAGGAACAATTCATGATCCAAGTGTCAAAAAGAGTAACCCAACAACTAAAACCAAAGAATAGGAACCTGCTATAATTCCTAAACTGACTGAGAATTATACTTTGAAGAAGATAGTTAAGGTGCTATTGGAAGTATTGAGTTTTGAATTTACTTACCCATACAAAATAAGCAGCAGAATCAAAGCAGGCAGGTTAGGAGGTGAAACATAGGCTTTTTGTTGGAAGCAGAGGAAGATCACAATCACAATCAAGCATGGGATGATGTAGTTACACTGTCAGAAAAAAACAAAAGATGCAAAGACAAAAATAAGCAGCTATCTCCATTAAAAGTAAATGGTCAGTGTATGATTAAGAAATTAATCCTTCAAGGCATGAGTAACAACATAAAGAGTTTGCTTGCTTTTAATTTTGTCATTTTTTTCAGACTGAAAGGACGTAAAATTATGAAATCTGTAACATAACAGCACTCAGATACATCCCCCTTTAATGTTCAAATTAATTTGGTGAATAACAGACACATCTGAGTTTCTTGTGTTTGAGGCCAGTGGTTGCTCAATGATACATTGAATTGAGCAATGATTATTTAATATTTGTTTAAATCCAGCCAATATCAAAAGAAGGCTGAACATTTTTTTTTACTTGTAGGTGTAATATTCCCTTTGGCTGCAGAGCTCTTTAAAAACAAATCCACAGTTTTCCAACGGGTGAATCAAAGATATACTATAGATCAAATTAATATAATATATTAAAATACAAAGTTGACAGTGAAATATTAGTTTTTTTTCAACCTGGATTCCTTTTAATATCTACTGTTGATAGGGCATGTATACTAATGCAGAGAGCTTCAGGCTAGAATCATTAGAGTGGCTCCTTCGGTACATTTGTCTTCCACTCAGACAGCACCATAATGATGAGCGTCCTGATGCCTTGTCTTTACAAAAGCTTCCTGATAAAATGTTTACTTCTATTCTGCCTCAGGGAAACTGGCAGTAAGCCTGTTGAGTGTAACCGGGGGGGGCAGCCGGTGTCAATAATTACGCCTCAGAAAATAACTGTTGCTCCGGTGAAGCTTTTTCCCAGAATCCAGCAGTGTCAAAGCTACATTATCAATTACAGTGGATGTTTTTTTTTTTACATACAGCCTTAGGTGGGAAAAAATATTCAGGATAGCACAGGAGAAGACCATCAAAGTGGGGTAAAAATGAGGCCTTCGGCACTGAAAGTTGAGTTGGAGGAGTCACATTATAATACATGTCTTATAGTTTTTACCTAGATTTTATTCAGCATGCAAATAAGTGGCAATGCATAATTGTACCTCAAGAAATTATGACCAATTATGAGGTGATGCAGCAGCCTGATGAAGCAGGTACTTACCATGTCCCAGGCAAAATTGGCCAACCAGTAGACCGCTGGGTTAACTCCACTGACAAATTGTAGATGCTTGGCTTTGTTTACCCTCTCTTGGATGAGGAAGAGGACAAAGCTGGCAGGGATGAAGGACATGGCAAAGATAACGCAGATGGACACCACCAAGTCGGTGGAGGTTGTGGCCCTGTGATTGAATGGAGCACAGCAAACAGGAAGTTGACTGGAGAGCTATTAGTGTGTACGAGGATATTGAAAAAGAAACACAGATATGTGAAAATAGGAGCGGAGAGGAGGCTTTATCCATGAAACTCTGTACAAAATGTTTAAGACTCAGACGTAGATGATGCATTCTGGGTTTCAAAATATCCTTATTGATAATATTTGAACAAAACATTGCTACAAAGAAGGAAATTCTTTCATTAAAACACAGGTAATTTGGATTATTTTACCGTTTCCATTACGTTTACAGACGCTAAATGTAAGCCCTTACCTCAGGGTACTGTAAGGTGCTTTGGCTCAAACTGTGAACATGAATTGGAATATGAGATATCTTTATGAAATACAGAACTCAATTGAAATCTAAATTACATGGTCTAATGCTTCAATTGAAGTTGATTAAAGCTGGAATGTGATATTCACTGCATTTGAATGCAATACTGGCTCACTTCATTTTCAATTTCAGAGGGCACTAGTTATCACTGTACAGTATACCACAGCATTTACATTTACTTCCTTCGCCAACGTTCACAAGGCCAAATGGTATTAATAATCATCACACCGGCGTCCATGAGAACAATAGAAAGGTTTGGAGACGGCAGACTCAACAATGCGCTGTGGAAAAAGTGTTGACTAAATAAATGCGAAGAGATTCTAAGGCAGGGGTGTCAAACTCAGTTTCAGTAAGGGCCAAACTGGAAAATAAGAATCACATCAAGGGACAGATAATACATGGTTTATTGACATGCTTTTATTTCAATGAAAAAGTTAAATATTTTTGTCTGCATTACTGCATGTTGCTTATTTTGTGTGAAATCTTTCGTAATTTTTGTCGCATTTTTCAACATTTTTGTTGATTTTTACAACTTTTTTGTGGATTTCTCCAATGTTTTTGTCTTTTTTTTTTTATTTGTTGCTTTCCCCGACATTTTGTCGACATAAAGCCCTAAAAAAGTCAGCAAAAAGGTTACTTAGCCATCACAGATTTTAGCAAATCAAGCGAACAAAATTATAAAAAATTGTAAAAGCCGACTCACGACAACAGGTCTCAAAGTCAGCAAATCTGCCAAATTCGGCTCAGAGTGTGATCACAGTTTGAAAAAACTGTTTCCCGTCTTTTTTGGTTTGGCGAACAACTAGGCGGGTCAACGTTTATTGTGAACCTAAATTGATATGCGAGCCGGATAAAAACTTGTTAGGGGCCCGCGGTCCTTGAGTTTGACAAGTGTTCTAAGGTATTTGGCTAATTTCTTGTACTGCAACAAACACACTACATGTATTCCTTTGCAATGTAAGGAAGCAATTAAACTAATTTTGTTACACCTACAAAAATAATCTGTATAACTAACAGAGTCAACAGTCAACAGGTAGTGAAGAATTAGAGGAGAACATTTTAAAATATTGACCAGATTTCTCATTTATAACTATAAGTCTCCTTAATTTATGTTAGAAACAAATTGTCCCTTTCTCCTCCGAGATGCTGACCTTCGTTTCACGGTCGTATATCTTCATTTTATGCCATCCTAGCACTGAAAATGTCCTCCGCCGTGTCTGCTCAATTAGCATTGGATAAAACTGGGGTGTATTCTTTTAACCCCCACCATCATTCTCACCCTCAGCCTGCGATAATCTCTCACATGACTTCCTGCTGTGTAATTAGCATATTAAATAAGTTACCCTGCGTGGCTACAAGGCTGTATTTATCATCGCCAACCAGACGCAATTAGAACACATAAATATAAAATAATTTACCGCAGTGGGTGTTAGCTTACATTTCAACAGGTTTTAAAGGGCTGTGTGCTCTGTTGGGTGGAAAGATAATGTAGGGGACAAAGCTGCGAATGATCTAACCCTGAATGCTTGAAGCTGGCTAATTGCTGTGAAGAAGAGGACAAGCAATCTGCTAATTAACTAATAATGGAAGAGCAAGAAAGCTGAGCAGTGGGAGTACAGCTTTACAGGATGTATTGCTTTCCTTTAAGTTTTTTTAATGACGAGGGCTGCAGGGCACAGCCTTAAATGTTGAAGTGTAGGGGGGCTGAAAGCAGGAGATAATTATCGAATCTGAAGCTCCTGGCACAACATTCGGGTTGTCATTTGTATTATGTAGATAAAGTGGAGAACCATTTCAATTAGGATAGAAGCTTGTTGCAATTAATTTAATAGCTCAACCGTATATGACTTTTAAATGGGATATTTTTACAGATAGCGTGCACAAATCGGAAACAATATTAATTTGCTGATTGTGACCACATTACACATCACATTCAACAGGGTGGAAGAGCAGAAGTATTTTGTCAGTTGCCAAATTGATATCCCTGAGCAATTAACAAAATATACATATAGTCTGACATTTCTGAAGATGATAGAGAAAATTGGAAGGCCCTCTTTTTAATGCAGATGAAGCACAGAGACCTCGCAGGAGTGAAGGGGTAATTTCGATGGGTGTATGCATCACCTTTCCCTTCATCGGCATACTTTCACAATTTTGTGGCTCATGACATCACTTGCATTGAAATTAGTTGTGAAGAGCACTAGAGGGGAGTGTCACTTCAAATTAGATGGTGCAGTGCAATTTTGGTGTCAAAAATCTGGTGAGGGAACAAGTCATTGGTGATGAGTTATTATTCATAGAACGGCAAGTGTCTCTCCATGACGTGAAGGAAGTATCAATTCAGAAATTTAAATTCATTTTTAAGGCAGATTTTCCCTTAATATTTTAGATTTTAGATTTCTGTAGGACATTGGTGGAAGTCAGTGGCTTCCTTCGCTCTCTGTAAATCAGGGACTTTACTTGGGATGTTGGCAAGCAAATTATCCCCTTCAAACAACAATTAATGAATTATGTAAACTACTTAAAATCGCACTGGAGTTTTGCTGGCCACCCGGGGGAAGCACAACAAGTGAAAAAACAGCATGTAATCGCTTTATAACATTGTTATAGCAAACTTGTTAGCAAAGATTTTCCTAATTGCACATCTAGCAGTTGCAGAGATACATATGAATCTTCACAAACTTCTGTTAAAAAGATCTGGGTCTTTAGCTGCTAGATGTTTGACTTTATTCACTAGCTAGTCATTAACTTCATCTGTAGGAGATGGACATGTGGCATAGAAGTGTTTTATCAGAGGTTTTTCACAAGAAAAAAAGCAGACTGATACTACTGCTGACAAATGTGTTGATAGGTATATAATTTGCAGGTCTTAAACCAAAACAATAAGCTAAAAGGCTGAGAGGAACGACAGAGTTGGGTGACAATTCTTTATGTGCTTAACATTTTTCATGTTACACATTTGATTCATTGTTCATATGAAAAATATTGTGGTGCTTTAAAAGGTTCTGTACTCAACATTCAGGACATTAATATAGCAGCAAACAAATATTTGCTACGTAAAGATATATAGGAGTAATGGCGCCCTGAGCAGAGAATGAAGTCACACTCCCTCTGTGTGTTGTAATCCAAACTTCTTTGTTCTTTGTTTTGATAGCCAGTCTGCCCTGCGTGTGAGTTGGTATCTCACAAATTGGGGAACGGTCTATAGAGCAGTGTGAAGGATATCCCAGCCCCCTTTTTTTCAGTGTTTCGAGTACAGCCTCTTTAAGCAACCTTATTCCATCTGCTCAAGAAGTCTCTGCTGCCCATTTTTCCCACATTCTTGTCTCCAACCTGCAGACTTATTCAACAATGAAGAAGCGTGCAAGCTAATCTGGAAATCATAGTTCATAAATTAAAGTAGTCACACAATAGGCTCATCCTGAATCTACCATAGTAAGGCCATCGTAATTATCTCCTAACCCTGGTGCAGTCTCCCTCTCTAACTCAGGGCTGTCTTCAGCACCTGGTCACTACATAAATACCTGACTGAGGATCGGAGCAACTGTAGAATATGGAAGTAAACCGCTACTATGTGAGGAATGGTAGCAGCCACTGTTGAGTTGTGGTTATGGCGCTGTAACGCAATTTGCTGCAGTGGGATGTATTTCAACTTCTTCCATTAAAAGTGTTGATCCCGGTTGATCACAATCTCTGAACAGACTAAATGCACGCTATCAACAACAGATAATGTTGAGGAGTACACACCAGCTCAAAATAACATAGTCATAATCACAAAAAACAAAACAGTACACACCGAGCAGTTAGATCCATATGTTATAATTTAGCACGTGATTAATCTCTGACTCTCATGGGGAGCTGCTCTCTGCTAGCCCTGGGATAAAGCATGAGATAAAAAATGGTATATCCTCATAAGGGGCTCCCATGGGTCTATGAATCTGTGCATACTCATACAAATCCCTCATCTATCTATCTGTCTTACGCTTTCCATTGTATTGTCTCTTACTCATCTGTTCTCCCTTTGTCTTTGCTGTCTCTGCTTTACTTTCTCCCACTCCATTGCTCTGTCCCTCTCACTCTGCTTTAATTATCTCAGTTCCACAGTCAACATCAGTCTCTCTCCTCTGCATCTCATGATGCATGGTCAGAAAATCAGCAAGCAAGAGAAAAATGTAATGTAGTATTCCAGAAAGTAGAGGAGGAGGAAAGTGGAGATGCGGTTTTCTGAAATAATTGCAACATAATATACTTTTTAGTGTAAACACTATAGAACATTTCTTTTACTGTGCAGGTGTTATACAAAATACTGAATGTAGTCAGCATTTTATGCTAACACCATACTGCATGTTGTTTTACGCTAACTAGCTTGGTAACATTTATAAATAACATTATATTTGACATTTAAAGTCTGTGTTCCTACCCTGTTTTCTCTGACCTGGACCACTATGAGGCACATGGGATATACAATAATAATGAATAACAGCAAGGAATTTTCAAGTTGCTCCTTTGCTCCACAAAGCTAAAGCACAGCAGCATCTTCCCTTTAACCCCTTTTTTTTGGTCTGATGACTCACATGGCTATAGAGGTGAGCTGCTCCTTTGTGAGGTTGAGGGGGTGATTGGACACGGAGATGCCATACCGCCGGGGATCCTGTCCTGCCAGCAGATTTCCCCTCAGGATGGCGTTGTTGGCCACACTAAGGAAGGACACCATGCCGTGCCATGCCTGGTTGTAGAACCACACCTGCAAAGGTTGAGAAAAGCATCAACACTGAGAATGGCATTTAGGGGCTTTGCGTTTGCTTTAGATGTCACCTAGCAACTACATCTGGCACTGATTTAGTTAGCTGTGGACAAATAATGGAGAAAGATTTAACATGCAGGTTATGAAAGAAAACACTTTTTAAAAAGATAAATTCTGAGATGAATTTCTTTTTTCATAAGGTTAACCAAGACAGTTGGACCTGAACTACTGAGTTTTTCTGGCTTTATTCGCATCTATATCACAGGAAAATTAGCACAGAAAGGTAAAAAAGAATGACAGAATCTGTATGCTAGTTCTAACAGCTGGGTTGTTACAAACAGCTGTTGCGAAGGGCTCTTAAGAGCTGTGTACCACCAATATGGCCACCAAAAAGCAGTCAAATTACTTATAAAACCTTGGTTTTTCCACAGCTGAAGAAATGGAGAAAGCTTGGGCAGTGATGAAATGCTGTTGCCATTTGAAGACGCACGTACAGTGTAACTGTTGGGCTAGTCTTGCATTGCCAGACATATCTCTACAGCACTGAGTATGGTCTGGCTACACCACCTATATATTTTGGGATTGGAGAAAAAAAACACTGACTTGTTTGTATTTTTTTTTAAATCAATCACAACTGTCCTGGGTGGGCCAAGCACCGATGGTCGAGACACCAAGAGGAGAGGGACTACTGTTGGGCTACTGTGCATGGTCCCATTAATTTTTTATTCTGTATTTCTGTGTGTGTGTGTGTGTGCGCGTGATGATTAGAGTGAAAGATACGATCGATTTTTGTCCACCTAGTGCACAAAAGGCGCTTTGAAGAGAGAGAGGTCAAATAATCTCTCAAACATTTTGTAGATAGAGCGGACCAACATTGCTTTTTCATTTAACAAAAGAAGGCATGCAATTAATGCCAAATCCCTATGTGGCGTAGCACGCAAGCTGCAAAGACAAGGTAAAAACATTTTCGCACACTTTCCTTTTAATGCAAAAGACTCTCTGAGTTTGTGGCTGCTAGGGTGTAGAAGAAAAAGAATGGATGAAAGAGAGTGGGAGTGAGAGAGGACTCCCCGCTGATAGTGCAGCGCTAATTAAGAGTGGATGGTGTTTGAGTGTCAGGCTAACACAACACTGCATCAACAAGAAGGTTATGGAGAAACTCAAGTACACAGACAGATGGGCAGACACACACACACACACACACACACACACACACACACACACACACACACACACACACACACACACATTTGTCTCTTTCTCTTTCTGTTCTCGCTGTATCTCAGATAGAAAGATCGACCAAAATTGATATGATTTTCCCTCTTATATTTTCTTCAGCCCGTAGTTTCTGTAACGTCTTCAGCTAAAATATCCTTGGATGTATTCAAGATAGGTAGAGAATAAAGAGCACAAGGTTGGCTGCTAAATGCATAAGGGGGTGGTATAGAGGGAACAAAAAATTAGTAGATATGATGGCAAGCAACATTTGCATTTCCACTTTGGAAACTACTTTAAACATCAACTTGTTTTGGGAAGGAGCAAAACTCTATTCTCAATATGAGATCTATGAGCCTGAGATATTTGTATTGAAATTAACTTTAACATTTAATACAAATGGAGGAAAGTAACTAAATACAATTACACGTTATATACTTAAATATAATTGAGGTGCCCACTATTTTTATTCAACAGCTATAGTTACTTGTTAGAGTTAGTTACTCCTCAGATAAAGATTTTATTAAAAAAAAGAAAAAAAAGTGATTATAATAACCCATTGTTAAAGATTAAACCAGTGGTTCCCAACCTTACAAAAAACAATGTCTCGTTGGGGCCCTGCGCCTCATTTCACATGTCTGAATTGTTAAAGTCATCTTGAGCAGCTACAACAGTAAAATGCTCTTTATAAATAACTGCGTCAGTATTAACAATATTGCTGAAAATATTTCTGTATTTTTACTAAAGTAGGAATTTGAACACAGGACTTCTACTTGTAATGGAATATTTTTAGATTATTGTGCTGGTACCTTTACTTAAGTACTGTAAAAGATCTGTGTACTTCTTCCACCACTGATGTAGTCAACGTTAATTATATCGTAAGCTTGACACTGCATTTGAAGTCACTGCACACCCTTTTGCAATACCTGCAAAAGGTACAGTAAGTAGTATTCACATTAATATACTTAACCATCATGCAATAGCCTAACTTTATAGCAATCTACTCATAATCCAAGGTGTCAATATTAACATCTCTCTCTCTCTCTCTTTCTCTCCTGACTTTTATGGGAAAGTAATTATATAGGCATCTTAATTTATATTTATAATTAAGTAAATTGCACAAGTAAAAAGGTGAGTAGATCAGTTTTAGGTGGGTTTGCCCCTTCACTGTCTCTGCTCACGTCCTGCTTCTCTTGATCACCAGCATTCCTCCCCAAAAATGTAAACTGCACCTGCATAATTTTACCTCAGAGATCATTAAACTTTTATCTCATTGGATCAAATTGAACAGTAGAGCAAAGGGGCACACAGCAATTAATAAAATACCTTTACGTTGTCCCTGGTTCCCAGCTTCTTTAGTAGCGTTTCAGCGTTCTGGAAGATCTGATCAGTCAAATTATCCTAATGACGATGAGGAAAACAAGACAAAAAAAATTGAGTTGGAGACTTAATTGGATACACAAACTACCACTGCTCTTTGAAATGCAAAACATAAGGCAGAGGGAGACAAGAATTAAGACTTCCGGGGAGCTGAGACACTTATTTCCCACAGTCTTGGAAAAAAATGTGTCCCCCGTTATTTTGGCTGCCTGCGAGTTCTTTCCTCTTTTAACATTTCTGTTTTATTAAATAGGGTGAAATAATTAAAATCATGAGGAGAAAAAGAACATGAAACAAAGGTTCACAAGTAACAGCAATTGCCTCACTACCTAATATACCAATCATATTTAAGTGCTATGGCTGGATTCTAAGTCCCCAAGTGTTCATATACAATGTAACAGCAAAACAGTATTTTCCACAGAGTACAAAGTGTCTGCTAGGTGGTGAAGAGATGAAAATGGCAGAGAGATTGTAGAATGGACAAGTTGCATACAAAAATATGCTCTACTCCACTCATGTTTCATGTGAAATGAGCCTTGGAATGAGAGCTTGAGATGACAGGCACGCGGTTCCCAAAGTGTCATGTTGATACCATGCTGTTCAGCCTGACCATAAGAGCACTGAGCACATTACATGTGTGATATAAATGCAAATAGACCTCCTGTTGGACCCTGCCTTCATAGGGCTATTGCAGAGGATAGGAGGGAAAAGGGGGGAGAGTGGATGTGGCATGGAGTGAAGAGAGGTCGGTGGAGGAAAAGTGCAGGTGACAACTGGGGAGAGAGTTGGGGGGTAGACAAAATAAGAGGTGAAAAATCAAGAAAGACATTGTAAGAATGCAGGAGTGTGCTCAGGTGCAAGTGTGTGTCTGCTATGAAAGAGATATAGTGGAAAGGAATAGACACAAATGATAACTCAAGCTCCCAAGACAGTTACCCAAGGCCAAGTGACAAAGGAGATCATACCACTTCTGTTCTCACTTTTCCTATCACACAATCCTTCACTCAGCCAATCCTACACCACATCTTTGACAATCTCAAAAATTTTGAAACATTTGAAGAATGTGTTCAGAACATTTTTTGTTTTCTGCCCTGCCATAAATCCATCTAATAAATCTGCTCTTTTGGCATTACAAAATGTTTACACGTTTCAGTAACGCAGCATGAACTCTTCATCTCTTTCCATATCGGAAGGAAGGAAAAAGAAAAAAATGCTGACAGGAGTATTTGTGTTAAATAACATCTCCTCTGTTACAAGACATTACCTATTTATACACCGGGCACATAAGAAGCCTCTTACTCTTGTTTGAAATGCTTCCTCCAGCAAAAGCAAAAAAAATCTTCAAAACATTTTGTATTTTTACTTTGCTCAGGTTTGCATTGTGCCAAGCAGCAACGGGCAGCGCCATTAGGCGGCCTTGCTGAGGATTAGCGGTGGCTTAAACCAGATGAGAAGTGGGCCAGCAGCTGCCTGGGTCTAATCCTTGACAAACTCCTCCCCAGTCAAGGACAATGACAAGCCCGGCTTTGGCCAGCGGACCTGCCCGTGCCACAGCTAACGACGCAGCAATAAAGCCACTCGAGTGTGCACTGACTTTCTTGGCTTGTATTCCAAAGCGGCCTGCACAGTTCAGTGGTCAAGTGCTCTGTGTGACAGAGTGGTCATATGGTCTGTGGGACAGCGTGCTATGTGTGTCTGCAATGTGTGTGTATTGACAACTTGCCAGGAAGGAGTTCATGGTTTGTTAAATTAGGGCCTTATTTCTCTGAATATAAATGATAAAAAAAAATAGTTTGAGAAGTTAAAACATTTCAGGGAAAGTAGTGACATTAATACTATCTATGTAACACACTGTGCCATTTTTTTTGGGCTTAATTATACAATTCCCAGCACACAGGCTTTCTTGTTCTTATCAGTCCCATCACCACGTGTGATACCTAACCCTATTTCTACCTGCTAGACACAGGAAATGCAATTAAACTGAAAGTTCAGAGCCCACTTCCCAGCCTGCGCAGGTGGCTTAGAGTGCCAAAACATGCTACTTCCCGTTAGCGTCTCGTATCACAATGCCTGCCGAGCAGAAGAGAGCCAGACATTTCCCAAGGACAGTGTAGCACTTTAATAACACAGAATGCAGGGCTGGGATGGCTAATGCCCGGCCATTAAGGTTACATCATCGCTGCTGCACAAATTAAAGTCACATTAGCGTTGAGATCCGGGAGACAGAGAAGGGAACCTGGGTAGGGCTGAGACCGGAGACGCCTGAGGGCAAAGCAATGTGCTGCTCTCAAAGTAGTTTGAACATCCAAAAATTTGAAATGTTAATGAGAGATTGTGTGTATGCAAGACAGAGGCGGAAAGATAGATACAAGGGGACAAGTGAGTTGGTATTTAGTTCAAGAAACAAGAAAAACAAGAAAAAGTATGCGAATGTATAGTGGAAGTCGGTATAGTTAAATACATGTGAGAGGAAAAAGGTTTGCAGGATTGTGTGTGAATGTGTGTGTTCTCGTGCAGTGAAGACCTAGATTCCTTGATTTATTCAAAGCAATACACAGACAATCATAGCTTGTTGACATGGACACTCAACAGAATGGATTTCAAGAATCCAAACCTCCACCCTTCTTTGCCTTTATTCTTCTTTCTCAATCGTTCAAATATACAGCACGCTCCAAAAGTCCACTACAAATAACATGACCTGTACCCACGATACAGAGCTAACGGAACAAAGAACACCATGCTCCAATTAGGAGCAGCTCTCACAAGGCCCCTGGCAAACTGCAGCCGTGACAGGAGAAAAGCAGTTTCTGAACCACTTCTTCGGTCACAAAACTAGTCCCAAGCATTTAGTGTTGGAGAAAGAGTTACAACGTAACAGCACGACTAACCGACACTGCCATCCCTAGATGCTGCTAGAATGGCTGAGATACTAAAATGTAAATACAAATAAAAAAAAAAATTGATACTTAAAAAGTTGTATTATCTTGTTTGAGAAATAATAATTGGTTAAAATGTGGACACTCAAGAACTTTTGTTTTTGATTTTTAGACAATACGAGTCATTTGACCATACTTTTAAAAAAAGGCCACATTTCTAGATGGTGATTTGAGGGAGGTGTTTTTGTTCCGTGTTGCAGGTAAACAAGTTCTATGCTGTGCTATCTAGGGGTGTGACGAGACACTCACAAGACGAGACGAGACACAAGATTGGGTTCACAAGAACAAGACAAGCTTTTTTATTATTATTATTTTTTGGGGCTTTTACCTTTATTTGAAAGAGGATAAACATCAAAGGGGGAGAGAGATGGAGGATGACACGCAGCAAAGGGCAGCAGTTCGGATTTGAAACCTGCGCCGCTGCAGGACTCAGCCAACATGGGGCGAACGCTCTTAATGGGTGAGCTACGGGCCGCCCCGACGAGACAAGCTTTTAACACTATTTCCATTCAAGTTCTACAGAGGCAATGTCCATATTCAGAGCCCAACAGGCCAGGCATTGGCAGAGAATGGAGCCTTTTTGCTTTAATAAGGATGACACCGTCACACAAATATGACTGATTTGATTTATTATTGATCTCGAACAATCTACAATGTTGCAAAAGAAAACTAAACATATAAAAACATCAGAATTTACCAAAGACCAAAAAGAGAAAAGTTCGAGAAGGAGCAAGCAGAATTTGGTCCTGCCCTTTTACTCAGAGAACCAAGCGTTTCATTGCAGCAGTAAACAAGGAAGTAGGCTGCTCTCTGTATTGATTTATGACCATTTTAAGACGAGGGGGGAACATTTGTCTTTGTTTCATATCATTAAAAGTGAAGTTAGGTTTTGCTTTATGCTTCTGACTCCTTTAAAAAAGACAGAGAAAGAGAGCGATCTGTGCGAGTCAGCGCCCCACTGAACTGCATGCTGCAGTCTGTGTGTGTCGGGTGCAAGTGAGGGAGTGAGGGAGAGAGAGAGAGAGAGAGAGAGAGAGAGAGAGAGAGAGAGAGAGAGAGAGAGAGAGAGAGAGAGAGAGAGAGAGAGAGAGAGAGAGAGAGAGAGAGAGAGCGAGAGCGAGAGCAGCCGTACCCTACGTCCGTAACGTCCAGCTTTTTATAATTGCAACTCCGCTACCACTCTGCAAAAGTGAACTCAGAGTCAACTTTGGAGAATGGGTGGGGGATCTTCGATGCTAATTTAGAGGTCCAAGTCAGACTTATCTTTAAAGCCAGGTCAGTCTCCGTCTACTGGCTGCTGCTCTGCAGTTGTGACCGATATCCTATGGTCATCATTCACTGATGTGCTATTTCCTATAGTGGATACCTGAATGAATATGGTTAAAATGAAAATATTCTGTTTAGGAGGTGTGACTGTATTTGTGAAAGAATTCTATTTGAATTGTCAAACACTGAGTTTGCCACTGTAATAATCTTTTTTTTTTTAAGATTATTATAGATAAGATTATTTTTTAGGGCATTTTTAGGCCTTTATTTCCACAGGACAGATGAAGACATGAAAGGGGAGAAAGAAGGGGAATGACATGCAGCAAAGGGCTGCAGGTCGGAGTCGTCCCACCGCGTTGAGGGGTAAACCTCTATATGTGTGTGTGTGTGTGTGTGTGTGTGTGTGTGTGCGCCTGCTCTACCAACTGAGCTAACCCAGCCACACACTGTAATAATCTTTATTTGTGATCTAAATAAAGATGTAAAAAAAAAAAAAAAAGTAAGTGAAAGTTAAAAAAATAAATAAATAAAAATAAACTTGTGACCGATATCGCTCCTCAACAAGAAGTCTTGTCACACCTCTAGTGGTATCAACAGGTTTGACTTTGTGAATGTCAATATTTCTTACATACCTGAAATGAACTGAATAGGTTTCTTAGATCCATGAATGAAGCTTTGATTGCTGCCTCGGTCAGAAGGACTTGAGAGTTGACCGCTCCGACAGAGATGCCCCCGTACCTGGAGTGGCAGAAAAAAAGCAGAGAGAGGTTCAAGTGGTGGTAAGAGCATGGGAGTCATATCAAGGATAAATACACCAGTGGATTTTCACACTTTGCTCTGTATATAGATTAAGACACATGAGATACAGACATTCAAGAAAAGCAGATATTACAGTGGAAATCACTTGAATTACCCTGATTCAAATAACCCTTTTCTGCAGCGTATTCTAAAATCTCTAGAGAAACATCAATATTCAACACTGACATGCATTACCTTGTTTTACCCGAGCTTCCAAAAGTCTTGATCAAGAAGTCCGTCATGTTACGTCCAGTTAAATCCAACAATGTGTCTGTTGTGTTCTGGATCCTCTGTTGAAAAGAGAAATAAACAAAAGAGTTGAAATATTAGAACTCAAAACATAAATATACATTATTAGTTTGCCATTTGTTATGTTGTTAGAGTGACCTTGAGCTTAAACCTGCATAACAGGTTTTTTGGGTGTACTTGGGTGAAGCACAACATGCTGTAAACACAATACTGACATATTATCACCTTCTTAAGTTGATAAAGTGAATATGTCAGAATTGGCATACAGTTTATTGCTTAGAGCATCTTCACGTTTAAGATGCAGAAAATCGTTTCAAATTTTTCAAAATACAAGGCCAATCTGCAGATAATGTTTGGAGATACAAAAGAGGTGCAGCACTTTTTCTTTTACTTTTGAAAGGATATACAACTTTTGCATTTAGCACTTAACTGTGTTTATTGAAGCATCATGAGCAGAAAGGCTGACCGCAGACAGACCCTTGCAGGCGCAACTGCTCAGCCACCCATAAAAACTCATCAAGTAGATGCAAAATCAACAAAACTTAAGAGCAAAAACATTTTGCAGGTGATATCTGTTTACAGCACTGTGGAACACAGTCTCTCAACCCTAATCATAATAGTCAATTAAGCCTGGCTATGGGAAGCCTGGCTAAAATCTAGCCCCCTGCCAAATCTGCGAAAGCTGTGTCTAATGTCAAAGAACTCTAATTAGATGCCCTTCTGTGGATAAATGGGTACATTCAAACATCCAATTAAGGGAGGGTGCAACACACCACCATGAATGCACTCCACGAAGCGTAGACTGATACTTCCCAGTACACACACACACACACACTCCCGCCGACACCAAGCTGCTTTAGCCTTGCTTATTTAGAGAGGTAACACTATGTTAATTAGCAGAGTGATCCTTGATAAAAGTGCAATTGAGACCCCCGACTGCAACACAATTTACCAACGTACCCCACAGTTACGGTGGTTATCTATCCTTCTGTGCAAACAGCTTGATGTGCAAGCTTTGGTGTGTTGTTTAAACGGTAACCTTTGTGTGTATATCCATTCTTTATCACTTACAGTAGATGTCTATAAAAAGGAGTAGATGACAGGGTTTTGTGCATCTGCATCATCATTCTAATCCTGGGTCCAAAACTTCCTTTAGAGATAAATCACTATTTGGTTGGGTTTCACGTGGCAGTACTGTTGCATGGGGTATAGAAGTAGCATTAAAATAAAGAGGAGATGAGGATACATTGGGGGCAAAACAAGAAGGAAGGGATGAGTAAAGCGAAATTAGAAGCCAGGTTAAAAACAAATAGGATAAATAAGAAAGCAGAGCAGGAATGGATAGAGGATAGAAACACAAGATAACGCAGGAGGAAGGTGTGTAAAGAAAAGGAGGAGATACCTGAATCACAAGGCAAAGAACAAAAAAATAGGAAAAAGCAAATGAGGAAAAGACCCATCTGGCTTACGAATCAGAGATAAGGAGGATGAACTGCATGGCAACCTTGGCTTATCTCTGAACAAACATGCTTCTCTTTCAAAAAGCCACAGGAACTAGGAAACAAACAAAACCAAAAATAAGAGCTTCTCAACTCCACTGTGTGTACAATGAGTTTATACACGAGCATACAGTCAGTGTGGGTCTAATTACTTTGGCCTTGGTCCATATCCCCCATCAAAAAGACTAAAATGGGAAAATGACGCGATTGTGCAATACCTGGGCCTGCATCTCTTGTTCATTACCTGGGAACAGCTTCAGAGTGCTTGGCATTCTGTACATAACATCAGCTCTCCACAACACAGTGGTAGCTTGATAGCTGGGGAAGCAAACACGGTTGAGGGAAATGTAAACTAAGGAGTAATGAAATCTGTTGAATGAGCTGGCATACTCGAGCACTGGGAAGATAAGAGACTGTGGTGTGTTCATATTCATCTTGGCACTGTTTATATTGTGCTTTACCTTCATTCGGTGTGCACAAAAAAAGCAATCATGGGAAAGCACAATCTTCTATAATTAAACATGTTATGTCAATGCGTATGGTCACTTGTCCTCGGTCTTGAAGTTTTGCAAGTGATGAATCCGGTTAATTGTTTTTTTCACGCAAAGCAATAAGTTTCTGTATATGTGAAGTTGTGACTGCATTTTAACTCATTATAACATGATGCGTTTGTCGTGGAAGTGACAGGTGGCCCATTGTGTAACTGGCTGTATGTTTGTCACCACGTGTATTTCAGCATCTGCTCTTCAGTTCAGCGCATTCCATTGTGTTGTGCGATCATGCCAAATATGATCACATCACAACTACCATTTTGTAGAGTGAGCCAAACAATACATAGCTTCAGTAGTGTGGGAGGCACTTGCTGGGTCACAAGCATGCAGTTACTAACCACAACAGAAAGCTGCTCTGGCTATTCTGTCCCAGATCATGAGAGATTGAGTTGCACACACCACGCCCGATGACAGATTTTCATCCAGACTCCCTTCTGTTCTGTTTAGCCACAACAAAGGCAAAGCACTGCCTCATCCACCATTTGCCTCACCTCACAATTCAATGACAATTCTTCTTTTGTTTTCGAGCATCTCTTGCCTTCTGTTGAGAGGGTGGCTCTGGACAGGTAGTTTTACACTAAAATGGATCTGCGGGTGTTGGGAGTCAAAGTGACAAATAAACAGGTCCCAGCAGAGAAAAGATGTGTATGAGTATGGGCTGGTGGAGGTTTTGGCGGAGGTTTGGAGCTAATTTGCCGTTAGTTGGGTTTTTTCTTTGCCACAGCGGTTATTGAAGAAAAAAACTGCCCTCAGATGTAAAGTTTACAGATTCCTTATGGTTTAAATGTATAAATGATTACATAAAATAGCAATAAAATGTCAGGCCTGCTGATTTTATATTCTGAATTTAAATAAATTGGCCACACAGAGATGCATAAAACGGCTTTGGGATTATGCTGCAGTATACAATCATCCCTTTCTTTTCTAAAAGTACAACAAATACTCTTACTGAAAAGAATCACTTTTAAGGCAATTTTTTTTTCTCAAACCAACAAACCAAAGTGTATTTGTATTTCTCGTGCAGAACTTCTCTTTTTTTTGCACACAAATGGTAAGCCAATGCCCAACTTCAATACCCTGATAGATGAGACCAAGCAGAGTAATTTGCAAGCAGGCTGTAGTTAGGCCGGTCTCCAAATGATAAAGACATAAATCGTAATTCGGTGAACGTGGCGCCATTATCAATTCCTCTGCACGCATGGCGGCCTATTCATCTATGAAGGTTAAATAAACAATGATTTCACACTACCTCCTGCGGTGGTGTGTCCATGTTTGTTCTCTCTCTCGTCTTTTCTGTAGTTTCTCAAGGGCATATTGGGAGGATGGGCAAGATAAAAGATAAAAATGAAAACTAGTGTGAAGCTGCTACACTTTGTCATGATTTATTCAGCAGGGGAAGCTTTCAGGTCAAAGGGAATACATCCTCACAATGTGCTCAGCTACTGTGGGTGGTCTCTGCCTTGGACTTGAATTTATTTATAAGCCCCTGCGAAGAACCACAGTCTACAGGTAAGCAAAGCAGAAATGATGAAGTGCATATGTTCCCATGCCCATGTACATACATACACATAGTGCATATGTATGTTTAGCAGCATGTCACATTCATGTATTCATATCTGTCACCATATTAATCCTACCTCACAGACTCCATACTGTATATTTAAGATGACAGTTTATCTAATGACCTTATGCACTATATTTCAAACTGTAAACTATGGGTTATGGCCCACTGGTGGATTGCGGTTAAAGCAGGAAGGCAAAGAAAGTTGGAGAAGGGTGGAGAGTTGTAGTATACAGTTACACACTTTTATACATTGTCAGTTATTAACTAGTCTAGAACACTGGGGTCTTTTCACTAACATTGAAAAAAAGACCACAGTGAACATGCACCCCATAATCGCACTGTATCTTTCTACCACATGAACTCACACAATACCCCATTGGTATAAATCTTTCAGATGATTAAATAAAGGCTGCAGATCTTGCTGGCTTACTGTGTTACAAAGACTGACCCCTGCCAAATAAATAAAGTGTTTCATTATACACGAAGAAGGTGATGAACAGAGAAACGTGACTGTTAACCGCACGTGTATTGCGTAGAAATGCTTTCTTCTGTCATATTCTCCTCTTGTAACTCTCTTTTATTCTAAATTTAAAGTTCTTTTAGCGCACAGTGGGAGATGACTGGTAATAACGCAATGTCCTCAAGGTTGTTTCCATGCAAAAATGAGAGTACATTTAATAACCTTTTACAGGATCTGGATTGGAATTAAATAAGATGTTGTAAATAAAGGAGAAATGAGGAAGTGAATGTACAATGATGTAAGCAAGAATTAGCCTTTTGAAATGGTCTTTTTATTAGAGCCAAGTGTACTAAAAGTACCAGCTAGATACAAAATGACACAATAAAGCAGAAATCTACTGGATTTCTCCTTTACTTACAACATCTTCTTTAGTTCCAATCCAGATACACGGCAAAATATTAGCAATTCATAAAATAACAGAAATATATTTATGTGTATATATATACACATATACATATACACATATATATATATATATATATATATATATATATATATATATATATATATATATATATATATATATACATATATATATATATATATATATATATATATATATATATATATATATATATATATATACACACACACATACATATATATATATATATATATATATATATATATACATACATACATATATATATGTATGTATGTACATATATATATATATATATATATATATATATATATATATATATATATATATATATATATATATAGAGGGCTGAGAAGCACCTAAATTAAAGAATGAGTGAGGCTAAAGTGGAGAAGCAGGTGGAGAGAAGAGAGCAAAATAAAAAAAGAGGATTGGAAAGAAAGACTTTGATGGCCGAACAGGGTACTAGGAAGACACAAAGATACAAATAGGGCCTCAACAAATGGGGGACTCCTTGACAGTGCTGTCATGAGCTAGGGCCGGACGTCAGGGAAAAGAAAAGGTTACACAAAGGGCACTTCTCTTGTTTGACTGTCTCAACAATCATCCGATAACATGATACCTGGACAGTTGCTCCTTTAAAGTGGCCCTGGATGGCCTTGTCACAGGAAGGAGCACACAGCAAGACTCACACAAGTTCAACGAGGCATTACAAATCTGTGGAGTGTGAAATGGCACATTACATAGCGTGGGATATTATATAGGGAGGTATAGGGGGTTGAAAGGAAAATAAAGGATTGGCAGATGAGCAGAGCGGTTTCAAACTGTGTCACTTCATGTCCTGCTTGTTGGAAGGCAATGACATTGCAGAGTCTCTCTTATTAATGGATGGTCTCATTTGTCCTTCCAAGATGACATCTCCCGAGTAGGCCAAATATTGAGGGGGGAAAATGTGATGGACATTATGAGACAAAATCATTTTAGATATAATATATCTGTAAGTGACTGTGAATGTTTTATTAACTGGGCCAGAATATCTATTTTTAACATTTCCTTATATATATTAAGAATTGAGGGGGAAAGAAGCTTTAATACTTAATAACTGTTTTGCAAATTGAAGTTACAATGACTGTTAAAACTTATATCACAGAGATAAAAGAGCTGACACTTTAGAAAAAAAAGGTGTAAGGCATTTTCAACTACAGCAAAGGACATTTTTACAACTGTCTATTGTGTCATTAGATTTCACCCATAACGTTTTGTCTTTATTCCATTAAGTGGCACATTCAATTGATATATGGCATTTTATAACTAAAACAAACTATAATAACTCAAAAGGCTTTAGGTCATGCTGCTGTATTATAATCATATATTATAATTTGATGTTGAATTAATTACCCTTAGTGGGAAATGTAAAGCACTTTCCTACCCTTGTGTGGTTCAGACTTATTAACTAACTAACTAACACATGTCCCCCTGCTTTTAGATGTGCAAGTGTGGGTGTTCAAGTGCAAATGTTACTGTAAAATCTCAAGTAGCTCAAGAGAGTGAAGAGCTACAGTAACAAGAAAGACAGGCTGCAACGTATATAATAGCTACTATATAAGGAATGCAAGTGTGCAATAAAGGCTGTAATTTGTGTGAATCATATTATTATGATGTTAGATGTGAAGCGGATGTACTAAGCAGTGGAATTATGTGTAGGTTAAATGGGAGTGGCAACTTCATGAATATACCATACTAAGTGCTCAGGATGACAACTGCAAGCTGTAGAGCAAACCATAATCAGACAACAGGAATTTATATTTTTCTCAAAATAAAAAGGTAACTACTGTGATAGTTGTATTTGTATTTAAAAGTGGAAGATGTATGCCATTTTTCTTTTTCTAATTATAGGAAATAATAGCCTTTCAAAAGTTGATGAATACATATCAAGCACTTCTGTGAATGGGCACTAGTGTGTTTCCCAGTACACTAGTGTGTAGAAACACACTAGAAAGAGCGTAGTTATGCCACATATGACATGTAGGCATGCCCGCAACAATTAAATAATTGTCTAATCGCAATTTGGTTTACTTATTTGCCGTTTCTTTGTTTAATTGCAATTAATTGCGAACATCAGCGTAGTCCTCAGGGTGATGGTTGTTGGTAATTGATTTTGTGTAGATATGCCAAATTGTTATTATATATGTGATTATTGGTTTCTTATTGATGATGATAAATGTTCTACTTTAAGTTAGTTTAAGAAAATATGCAATGTTTTATGCTAATAAAGAGGCATGTTTTAATTCATAGGCTTTGTTGTAACATCATCTGGGTCACATACCAGTGATATAACCAAAAGATATAAATAAATATTTTGTCAATATGACTGAATGAGACAATTATATTGTTAATCGCAATTATTTCTGAGACCATCAATTGTACAGCAACATTTGGAATTGTTACAGCTCTACATGTAGGGGCGATGCTAGTGAAAAGCAGCCTTGATGATAAGAGTTTGACCTAATAAAGATCCAACTGTGACCATTTCTAACATTCTTGTCCGAGCGCATGTATACATATATAAAACAGATATGTTGTATTATATCTGGAGATACATGGCATGTCATGTTTCGGTTGACATTTGTGTGCGTACATTTACTTTAACATTGTAACTCTGTGTGGAAATGACGGTTTGTGTATGTGTACATTCCATGTAGTCCTTCGGGTTGGCTCGCTAGGTGAGGGCATGGGCTTGATAAGGAAGACATGGACATTGGCTACAGGTAGATAAGGAGCTACAGACATTACTCTTTTTTTTACCTATGCTATTAAACAATACCAACAGGTTTATGCCATCATACACTGTTTCTCATATTTTGTTTCAGTTTTACACCTACCTGCACACACAGGATTTGCTGTCAAACCTTCCCACTTCTGCATTCTGATTTGTACCAAGGTTGTACACACAGCAAAGCCGTCCAATCCAATCTATTTAAGTTATCGCCTCATGTCCCCCAAATGCGTGATGATTGAAATTTCTTAAAATAATGGTAAAACTTTACTTGAAGGTATCGACATAATCGTGACATGACACTTTCATAACTATGACATGACACTGTCATGAATGTGTCATAAAAGTTATAATCAAGTCATAAACGTTTATGATTTCAGTCATTAAGTGGCATTCGGTTTTTGGTTTTTGTCTTGATTATGACAAGTTGACATTAATCAAAGTGACATTACCAGAAGTTGTCTTGGCCATGACAAGATTACATTAAATTTGTTTGGAATGTCTTTGTCATGACAACTTGACATAATGTCATCCTGTTTAATGTCAGTTGTTTTAATAAGGACACTCCAAAGAAATGTAATGTCAAGTTGTCATGACAAATACATCTTCTGGTAATGTCATCCTGGTTAATGTCAAGTTGTCATAATCAAGACAACCCAAACAATGTCAATTTGTCATGACAAAGACCGAATGACACTTAATGACAGAAGTCATAAACATTTGACTTGTATATAACATTTATGACACGTCCATGACAGTGTCATGTCATAGTTATGACACTGTCATGTCACGATTGTGTCGATACCTTCAAGTAAAGTGTTACCATAATCATTTTCAAAAATGCTATTTATGATTTGCAAACTGTTGCAAAATAGCATTTTGTTTGGCATGCTATTCCATGTGAACAGAAAGCTATCCAACCTGCACCATGACATGACATGTGAATTATCACAGGACGACCTATGCTCCCGCATGCCACCAACATCAGCTGGAGGTCCTACAGGACCAACCGGCAGAGACAGCTAGTCTGTATGAAAATGAATGATTAGCTATCTTGTAAATGCAACGCCGTTTGGCAGCCAAATCAAGCCAAGACAAGGATAAAAATATTGGCAGATTTACGTGGGGTTAGAAATAAGACATTTAAATCTCCTAAAATGCAGTCATCAACAAAAAAGCCTGAGTAAACAGACAAGCCATCTCTAATAAAATGACATTGGAGTGGAGGTGGCAGCTTCTCCCTTTATTCTCTCTCAAGCTTAGATTTCTCATTATCATTGGGAGACAGCAGTGCAAACCATTTAGCTCCAAATGAGCTTCTTTCTCTTCTTCCTTCTCTGTATTGCAATTGGTTTAGTCAGTAGGTGGTGGTTGATAGGGATGCAGGGTCACTAACTTGCCCATTAATCCAGGCCTGGATCAAGTCCCTTCACATCAGACCGTGCAACTTCCACCTTAGCTGCATTTGCCATGTATATATTGGTAAAGTAATGGCCTGTATAGGATTGGTATTGACATCTGGAGGATGAGACATGCAAACCTCCCAAGACTCATGATGTGAGCAGAAAATGTGAGGTCCTTTGCAAAGTCTGTACTGGCAGCGCATGCAATACAATGTCCTAAAAGGTGCTACAAGGTGAAAGGTTGGCATATAGCTGAAGGAGTAAAAGGACACACTATATTTTTTTAGTTAAATCAATTTTGGCCCTACTTTCATGCATGCATGGTAGCTCACAAAAGGGAGGCAGCACAAAAGGCTGATTTACATACTGCAATGCAAACAAATTCCTTGTTAGTAAGTACCTTTACATTTCAAATCAAAAATGATGCTGACTGCGACTTTCAGACCGCAAGCCAAAAGCTTCCATGATAAGCATTTTTATTGTACTGTTGTGTCATTGATTTATTTTTTATTTTTTACACTTAGACCGTTTTGCTCTCTTGCGGCAGTGTATCCCACTGTGACACAGATACAGATTCAGTTCAGCTTGCACAGGAAGTGCACAGAAAGCCATGAGCAGTGCTACTGTTTCAGGCAGGGTTTAACAGGCTTGCTCAGGCACCTCAGCGAAAGAGACCGACACACTGGCTGTGGCAGGGTATCTAATGTATGCCCCTAAAGTCACATAATGGTGGTTCCAACTACAACACCACCGTCCTACCAAAATTCACAAGCACCAGTTCAACAGACTAACCTGAGGTGGAGGGAGCCCTCCTGCACCAGGTGGACAGTCAGGTAACATGGACGTCCGTTTAGGCGTGCTGCACTGACAGGAGGGGGAAGGGTTGGACATGTTCCAGTTACCGTTGAGGAAGATGTCAGTGACGGACTGATCAACAGATGGAGTGAACCATTCAGAGCCACTAGCTGAACATGGTAACATCCTAAAAGAAAAAAAATGGTGGAAATAGGAGTGTAATAATACATTCACTGCATATTGTATGCCATCAGATGGATGGAATACTTGTTACATGAGTCAAAATTTATATATATTTTAGACTGCAGAATAATACCTCTGAATTAAAACATGTGTGGTTTGTGTTTGAAGAACTTCAGCAGAGTAAGATGCACAAGCACTTGAACTGTGAACTCCAAGTGGGCCCCAAGCTAATAATTCCATTATTACTATTTTTTTTAAAAGGTATTCATTATTCAAGTTATTCTGATCAGGATGACAAGAAGAGCGTGTGCAAAGCAAATTATTTATTGATCAAATTTATTCTTAGGAACTGATCTTCAAAATCATGCAGATAATTCCTTTCGAATGCTCTTGGTAACTTGGCTTTGTTTCAGCTTGCTCTATTTCTGCAGCAGAATTTCTTGAAGGAGGCAGAGACACATGCTCAGACATGCATGTCACATACACAGCTTTCAAAGCACAACACTTTATAACTACCATTTGTCATTAATGCATGTGCACACACTAATGCTATTCTTTTGGCTTCTTGTGCATTAACACTTACGGTATTGGGTTTCCATTCATGCAGCGAGTTCCAAAGCCAGGATTGTTTACCAAGGTTTCCACCACGTTAGACACCTCCACATTGTCAGGCACATCTTTGCTGCAAATATTGGAAATATAATCAATACATATACACATTCAATTGTTTCAGTGTGCAATAAGGTTTTCAATTGTATATCTCACAGCAGGTCCATGTCACTTAAATCCACGAGTCACAATGTCAATAAAACAGACCAATAAGTAATTTAGGTTTTATGTCAGTGTCCCTTTTAGTGGAGCCATGGTATAACTGTCCTCACTGTCATTACAATTGGTTAGGATTTTACACATTTTATAATCTGTCTTCCGTCACAATTGATTAAGATTTCACAAATCATCTAATCGGTCTTCCACATTGGCAAAGCACAGGAGTTTAGATGATCATTAATCTTGAATGTATCTTGGCATCAAAGAAGGCCTGCAAGGAAATGAGACACAAACTCATTTGTTTGGGCCAAGAGTCAAAACATAAATTCCCAAAACACCATTGTGTTGCATACTTTTTCTCTAAAGTATAGTTCCGTCCTGATGTTTGTGCAAGCACATATTGATATGAGCCTGTTCAAGATTCTGTTTACAGTTTAGCCTCTTCACAGATTTGCATTTTTATCTAAGTGTCCTGTGCATATCTACGTCGTGTCTCAGTTAAACAATCTTCCCATTCCAATTTCATTCTCATTACTAACCACACACACTCTGCCCTTTATCTTATGGGTATCGTGGGAGTTAAAACACAGTGTTTCATAAAGACCATCGTGATGGCTTTCTGCCAGCAGTGGCCACAGCCCAGCCAACCATTTGGATTAATACAGTGTTCATTGTCTCATTTAGAGGCGTCTCCATGAAGGTCATTCGGTCATTTCCTTGGCCACCAGTGAGCGCAATTGAAGTGGTCCGATTGTTAAAATGGATTATGTGCAGCCATCTGTTTTGCAATTAACAATGGCTGGGTTACCACGTTATTCGAGATAATAAAACTATTGGACAGTTCCAAAATGAAGACTTGTGCATATACACAGAAACAGCGGAACTAATGAATAGTTCATCTAGTCAAAATGAAACATCATAGAAGTAAAAACTAAGACAATATTAGAAGAAAGTCAAATGAAGGCCATTATATAACAGGAATAACCCCTTCGGATGATAAACCAAAGAGTGTTGTTGAGTGTAAATATTACTTTCCATATTCGGATATATCACTCAGTAACCAAAAACTAGAAATACAGAGCATTATAAATCCACTTATTGCCACAGGTATACAATATACACTAGTGAGCAGGGTTCAAAGCCCCTTCAATTTCTAAATTAGATAAATCATTATCAACCGTTAAGATGAAAAGACAATACTTTTATTCACACTGTTATCATCAGGCAGGATGTTTTAAAGTCACTTAAGAGATCATGACAATATTTAGGAATTGGCCAGAAAAATTAAGAACATCTCCAGCTTTATAATGTCATATACAAAAACCGCTACCAGGAATTCCCAAAAACCTGAATGTGCAGTTCAAGTTTCGTCACAAGAGACTATGTGACAGATAAGGCGAAGCAGGCTCTGAAATCCCACGAATGTGAGCCAGGATTGTATTCCCACTTGTCACGTGCTGTTGAACGTACACTGAGACATATTATCACCATATCATGTTAAGGTCTCGTCAGTCTTATAAAAAACATCCAGCAACCTTGTGACGCTACAAAGAAATTCTCTTTATGAATAGATGTGGGTTTTCCAAGGTGTTGCTAAAAAAAACTTAGTATCTAGGTAGGTTGCTAGAGTGTTGCTAGTGGTTTTCTGGGTTTTTGGTAGTGTATGGATGTTGTGTAAGTGTCTAAGTGCTAACGACAACTCCATGTACACCATGCAGTGGTCATAGAGGAAGTAATAATAGTGGTAGAAGTAGTAACAGTAAATAAACTGGGTTTGACTGTTTCAGCACCATGGTGGGATAAAAAGACAATTTTAAATGTTTTAGCACTGTAGACAGTGACAAATAATTCCAATTAAATGTTTCAGTTGCATTTTTGGCATAAGTAATAGTCAGAAAGAAAAGCAAAAACTACTCAACAACGTGTCTCAACAAAAGGTACTGAAAAGTTTCTTTGTCGAATTAAGTTCCAAGATTCTAGCTTCAACTTCAAAAAGAGTAATGCTTTAATCATTTTTTTGTGAATGGATCACTACCAAAGGTAATAGTAAGTGTTGTTGGTATGTATATGTGATGCCAAAACTGAGAGATGACAAGCGAAAGAAGTAGCATACAAAAAAATATGCCAGCTAGTAGTAGTGTGAGTCGCCCAGCAAGCACACTGTCAGTTATTAATGTAGAGCACTGATACTATGTGGATATAAACAAACACATGAATTCAATATTCAAGAAGTGTTTATCATTTGCATTAACTATCATGACTCGACAATTCTACTGTCAAACTAAGCAAAGTATGAAAAATATTTACCACCAAGTTAAAGGCAAAAGTGTATAAATAAGTGAAGAAAAAAAGAGCAGCATCTCACTCTGACCAAGTGCTAAGATAGTATCATAAATAAACCACTTTCTGGTTGCACTTAATTGTGTCTTGACATCTTCAAAGTGAATTTTATACAAAATGCTGCCAGGGGAAATGAAACACCTGCAGGATAGATAAGCAACAACAGCTTCATGTCAAAGGAACACAGTATGAATACAGTGACAAGATTAGTTAGATGGTTTGGACAGATGCTGTAACTAGTGATGCATATTAGATTTAAACTTTTACAGCACTTTTGTTGTTACAGAGAAGGATCATGTCGCAGCAGTTTTGAGCTGACTGGTGTGAATATGTAGCAATTAAAAGACAGTGGAAGAAACCTTATTGGAACTTAAAGATCATACTATATCCTGTACAGTAAGCATAAGCATATATGTTTTTTAGGTGTTTTTATTATTAAGAACTATGCTTCATAAGTTGAGATTCTTAAAAACCACCTAAGCCAAATGAATGTAAAATCAATGTGAGCATAAAAACTAACTAAGTAAACTTTTCACAGACCTAATGATTGTAGTTGGTCCAGTGGACTTCTTTAGAAAGTTGTGTCTTTAAATGTGCCCTGCCACACAAGACCGTTTTTCCTTGTATTTTTTCAAATATGTTAGGTCCATATGTGTTGTGAATGTGAAAATGAACTGCTACCTCCTCTGTCAGCTCTAGCCACTGAAAAGAAATAAGCGGAGAAACCAGGCCAATTACAAAAGCTGGTCAGTCTGACATCATATTGCCTGAGCTCATTACTATTCATTAGCTCGCAAAGCTCGGTAAAGGATGCTGACAGCCAGGCGCTCATTGGCTAGCTGTTAGCCAATCAGCTTAACTGGCAGTAGTGTTAATTTCGTCAGATGGTTGTTCGTCAACAACCTTTTTTTTTCCATGACTAAGACGACGATGACGAGACTGCGCCAATGTCCAAAAACAATGTCTAAGACTAAATTAACATGCATTATTGTTGACAAAAAAAGACGAGACTAAATGTTTTGCATAAAATAAAAACTAAGATAAAATCTCTCTTCATTTTCGTCTACAATCGTCTCTACTTTTTCATCATGAGATAGAATATTCAGCTGTTACTAGGGTTGGGTACCGTGACCTGGTGCTACGGCACCGGCAGGTACCTTAACGACTGTTATCCACCGGACTCAATAGCAACGCGGATTTTGGTGCCACTTAAATGCCTGCGCTTCTCTCTGATGCTCCTAAACGGACGTTAGAGGCAACCGAAACATCGCTGCACGGGACGCTAGTTAACAATATACTTGGCAGCAGGTAACGTTAGCCTACCGTTAGCTAGCAGCTGGAGTAAACACTGTTAAAATGCTGACAGCTAAACGGTGTAAAAGTTTGTCTGTATTTCACTGTGTAGGATTCCAACAGTGGGACATACGACAGTCTGCAGCTGCCGTTGTCTGAAAAACAACACATATGTTGCGTTCACTTGAAATACGCCTTGCCAGCTTCGTGCTGCATTCAAAGTTATTGTAAAATATCCTTTTCCCATGTAGTGGTTGTTTTTGTTGTTTAACAGGAATTTACTGGTGAAATAAGGAAGAGGCTCGATATTTATATAACATTATATAATTTATTTTTATATAACTATTTGACTGAAATGGTTATCAGAAATAATCTCAAAAAGACAAATGTTTTGACTAAAACTTGACCAAAATGACGAGACTTTTAGTCGACTAAAACTTGACTAACAAAAAAAGATATGTGAATGACTAAATGTGACTAAAACTAACAAGGACATTTGGCACAAGACTAAGACTAAATTAAAAATAGGTGACAAAATTAACACTAACTGGCAGAAATTGAGTCTTCCTGCAGGCTTTCTATACCAAATTAGAATGGCTTGAAACAAGGTAACCAAGGCATTTTTCCATGGTAGAACTTCAGACATCACCACAAAGTAATGAAATACGTGTAGCAGGGCACCTTTAAGCTTTTTGAGTGTTATTTATTCATGATCTGCTCTAGCTTTTCCAACGTTTTAGACATAGATACAGTATAGTAATAATAAGGGTTCAAAATGATGTGATTTTTTTAAAATTGAAAAACAGTAACAGTTTCTTGAGGGAGGACCCCTAAACCCCCTGCCAAATATGTCCCCCTAAGTCTTTCTTCTACCAGTTCTTTTCGAATTATTCACACACACTCTGCCAGTGAACAGTGAACATCATTTGGTTGATGATTATTCCCTGGAAAAATCTGGTTTCCTCGCCATAATTATATTATTGGATGCATTACATCCTTAAGGGTAGTTATTAAACATAAAAGGAACTCATCATAGACTGTTGTTACCATTCAAAACTAAAAATGTAAATGTGTGGTGAATTAAGTTAAAATGCCATAATAACTACTAAAAAACAAAACTGACAATTCATTATGTGCTATATCATTATGTGGTTACCTGTAAAAGGTGGTTTGAGGCAGACCATACATCCAGGGTTGCAGCTCCAGACTCGGATATTCAGTGAATGGTGGCACGATGAGGGAGAAGATCAGAGACAGGCACACAAACGCAGCAGGCAAGACCACCTAGGAGGATGTTGACAAAGTCAAAACCCACTTAAGACATTTATCCTGCTACATTGGAACTCACTTGAAGTAAAATGTGAAATCATTTACCACGCAAGACAAAATAATATCATGTGTATTTTTCAAGTAATTGCCAGACAGGTTGATTTCAAATGAAATACTTTCAGTTTAATGGTGTGCTATCTGCCACTACAGTTACAACGACTACTCGAGGAATCATTGAAAGCCTCTGCCTGAAAGCTTAATTTAAAAGGTCCCATGGCATGAAAATTTCACTTTATGAGATTTTTAATATTAATATGAGTTCCCCCAGCCTGCTTAATGGTCCCCCAGTGGCTAGAAAATGGCGATAGGTGTAAACCGAGCCCTGGGTATCCTGCTCTGCCTTTTAGAAAATGAAAGCTCAGATGGGCCGATCTGGAATACCTCCCCTTTCTCTGCTTTGCCCGCCCAGAGAATTTGACCCACCCATGAGAGAGAGACATCATGGCTTTCAAACGAGCAAAGTGGCAGTTGGTCAAGGCCAAACCCCCACCCTCCACCTTGCCCCCCCTCTCTCCTCCCTCTCTCCTCCTCAATAGCTACAGACAGACATGGCACACACTAAGGAAAGCTCATTGTGGAACTGGCTCTAGTGGCTGTAATTCTGCACCAAGGCTGAATTTTGGGAAATAGACTTCAGATACAGTATTAGGGGACCACTAAGGCCTATATAAAAGCATTCAAAAAGCAGCATGTTATAGGACCTTTAATCATTGTACCGTTCACACGACACCCATTGTTTCCTCTATGTTGATTTTTTTGTAGCGATGCGCCATTGCAAAATTTCTGCCGCCACGCTATCAGAAATAGGGCAGTTGCCTTTTAAATGATCTGGCCGACATAATGCACTTGGCTGCCGCTGAATAGGAAAACTATTCAGAGGTTATTGGGCCCGTCCACATACTGTTGTGTTGATGTAGTTTATTGACAAAACGTAAACGTCACCACGGGAAATGGCTTTGAAACGCAGACACCAAAATCAAGGTAAGAAATAAATAACTAAGGCTAACATTACAAGAAACATAAACAGGCTAGCTAGCTAACTGTTATCGATCTCATGATGTGACTTTTTGGCCGAAGACAGCGTTGTGGAGAGTGAAACGGGAGACTAGAAAAAGGCGTTAAGGTAGTGTGTAAATCATATAGGCTCCTGGTATCTAAAAGATTTTCAATGTAATGGCTCAATATCTAAATAATTTCGACAATGTGGATGAGGTCGTTGCAATTGGATGGCCTGCAGCTTCCAGCACAATTTGTTTGGATACAAGCGTTACATTTTGGAAGATAGACGGGATTCTGAACAGCGATGCCCGCGCTGCGTACACACACGCACGCACGCACGCACGCGCGCACACACACCAGAGATGTCTTCCAACACACAGCACATGCACCTGACTGGGAAAGATACCGCTATGCTCGTTACTGTAAGTAGGCTACAATAAAACCTAAAAGTTAATACGTATTAATACCCACTCACCTGTCTACGGGTATTCACATGTAGCAAGCAATATATTTCAATCTGATCTATCTGGGCAGTCCACTCTCTTCTACCGCGCTGTTTACACAAACACAGCGGGGGGGTCTTGCTGTTCGGACAGACCTGCACCCACTGCTAAAAAAAATCCTAAAGGAAACACTGCTACACCAGTATCTATGTCATTTTAAATGTGAGAACAGGTTGTCCTATGACCTATGTAATAACTGTACAACAAAAAAATGACACAATTCTAAAATTATAGGTGCCCTCTACTGAACAACAGCACATGATTCAATACAAGATCTATTTCATCATTCCCCTCCCCAAGCCCCCTCACTGTCATTACGTGACACAAAATGACTGATGCAATCAACAATAATGCGGGATCGCTGCGATAACGTGGCAACATTAATATGCACCCCACCAACTTGTTTGGGCTCTTCTGCATGCTTTATGAGTTTGATTAAACACTTCCAACACTGCCACCATCATCTGGCCACTCAGATATAATTAGTTTCTCAACATTCTCTTGTCTTTTGTGTTATGTTTTTAAAACAGACACTGCCACACTTCCCATATCCCACCCCACCCGCCCACCCCCTTCCAATCCTCTTTTCTCCATCATGTAATTCTCTTTTCATTTCATTGTTAGAGCTGACAAAAAGGTCAGTGGGAAAAATGCATGCTATCTTTAATGTTTAATCACTCGTAGGTTGGAGCGCACTCGGCAGCAGGGGGAGGTTTGCATACACTTGATTAATTGCAAGGCATGCAATTTGCCAGGCCAATTCAAGATGCTACAATTGAAAATCCTAAATTTACTGCATGGAGTTATGGCTGTGGAAATGTGCTTGGAAGAAAGATAAACAGCAGCAATGAGACTGAAAAGCTTAATGGCAGAACGCAAAAGAAAGAACTATTCTTTTTCTGTTGCTCGCTCTTTCTCGCTCTCTCTCTCAACAGTAATTGCAGGTGACAGCTTGTACTTCTTCCATTGAGAGATCTGCAAAAAAAATGGGGTGAAGTCATTATGCTCACAAAGCCAAGGCACTCCCATGAACAATGCATAAGTTAAGCGCATTCTCAGGTTTAGTGGGGATTTAAAGAGGACGAGATTATAAGCAAACTGGGTATAAACACCAAAACACAATTACGATGTGTTTTATTTCCTGCAAAGCTAAATGGCTCATTAGATTGAGTTTGTTTCCTCAACAAACACTTGTGTCTAGCCTATATCATTTGTGAATTTATTGCTGCAGCTTGCGTTAAAGTGGATAATAGCATCACCTCGGATATTTTTTACTGATGTGGTAATGTGGTCTTTTCTTTTTCACAGCGTTCAGACAAAACATAACAAAAAGTAAACTGATTGTTTGTGTTCCATCCACAATGGTAAACAAAAGGAACACAGAAACGTCTATGCAACAAATGAGCACACCTCGTGTACCATGCTGTAGCGATAATTAAATTAAAAACCAACAGAAAAATTCTAAATGACACAACGTAAATCATCTCCTGCTGAACAGCAAGGTTGCTGCAGCTGGAAAGGCTTGCTGTAGCCAGTTCAGTTTGAGCTCCAAACACCAGAACCCTTCAACTCATCCACCATACACACTAACTGCTTCTCCCTGATTCTGATATTGCCAACACTCGCCTGTCCCCAACTTTCATCCCCATAAATCACTGCTTTTGTGTTACATGCCATGATCTCCTTTATATTCACCTAACCGCTTGTATTCGAGGAGATTACCTCACCACACAATCATATCTGCTGACAATGGGAGCCGTTGACATGATGGGGGGGGGGGGGGAATAAACCTTTAGCCAAATGAATAAAAAGGGAGGAGAGGTATGCCCTTGCAGACAATGTGCACCTTTGTACACACACACACTCACACACCTATCCTTCCATCCTGCGCTGCGTCCTCACTAAAGAGGGACGCCCAAGATTGACAGTGACTAATGGGGATTGGTACTGTAGCAAATTACAAGAACCCGTACACCTCACAAAGGTGAAACACCATTCTCTCTCTCGCTCTCTCTCTCTTTATATCACTCGCTTGCTCGCACACACGCACGGTCGCACAAAGGAGTAAGCTCCAAGAGCCTTTTCAGTTGTGATAATTTCAGCATCATGGCAGCTGTCGTAACTGACGGCATTACATGATATTCCCAAGCACACTATGAATCTAGATGAGCGGTGTGTCAATACAATTTAAGTCACAACGCACTTTTTAGAAGTACCTCGGAAATTGCGAAATTGGTTTTGACTTGTTTAAATTACACCTGTTCATTGGGTTTGACTTTTGAAATTGTGTTTATGAGAAACAAAATGATATAGACATACCCTAAATACACTAATAGCAGTCTGTCATCTCTGTAATTGTTATGCGATCCCTTTTAATACATAGCTAATGAAAACACATGATTAGCACACATAAAATGGAGGAAAAACAAATAATGGCTGTCACTTTGCCTTTCTAGTGACAATCAAAGCAATCAGGTGAAGTTGATGTTACTCTAACTGAAGCCAGCAAAAACACCTTCCATTGACTCACTTTGCCCACAGTCACAAATGTATTAACAGCTTCCTGGCCACACCAGGCATGACTTTGTATCAAAATAAAAAAGGCGAGACCTAAGAAATCAGCCCTATTTACTTTGAAACAACTTTGCTCCCAGGTATCAACACTTTTCTGCTCAGAGAAAGTGATTTATCAAAACTAAAGAGGCAAATCTCCTCCACAGCAGCAAAAAACACTCTGTTCATGACATCTTCAGTCTCTGTAGTCCCTCCAGTATTCCTTTGGGAGTAATGATGATTATTGTACATGCAGTTTACTATTTGTGGTGCTGCGCTTCATATTTTTCAAACTTTTTCCTTTTTTATATATATATATATATATATATATATATATTTATATATATATATATATATATATATATATATATATATATATATATATATATACACACTACCCTCTGTGTCGATTTATTCTCCCACAACTTAAATTCTACAACTACTGACTAAATCAAGATGGATGACATGACTTTTCCCTCCAGATTTTAAATTAGCTTACTCTATCATATTTGTCATTAACTGATTTTGAAAGCCAACATGTATTTCATACAATCCCACCTTGATCCTCCCATGCAGCCCTCCTTGTATAACCCTTCAATTCATCAATATGACAGACTGAGGCCATTACCTGGGCAATGAGTCCCTTGCGGCTCCTTCGGGCGTGGTGGAAGCGCTTGATGAAAAGTGCAAGGAACTGCCTCCTGATCAGCTCCCATCCAGTGATGACCATGGATCCCTTCCCACTGACACTAGCAATCATCTTTGAGTCTGGAGTGGACATTAACCCACCGTGTTATTTATCATCTATGCATATGTAAAAGACCTGCTGAGCACACTTTCCAGCGTAGCTAATGGGCTGATCAAATATAACTTAAGTGTTAAACCTGCCAGATGCACTAACTCATTCCACAGTGTAGCAACCATTTTAATTATTACATCATTCATTTGGAAATAGTATTTGGGTGTGACTCAGAAAGAAAAAGGTGGTAAACAAGGGCTTTGTATATCACTTTGTTTTATGTCTCACACTTGCCAAGAATATCTTTACTAAAAAATGAAGTCACAGTAGCCATTAAGAGAATAAAGCATTTTCTGATGGAAAAAAACATTTTCATGATGAAAAGTGAATTGTTTTTCATTAGGGCAAAATTGAAAAGCTGAAGAGACAGGTCAGATAATGCTGTATGGACTGGAGGGAAATTCTGTTGGAAAATGACTTATTCTGAAGATAGAGCTATTGTTTATGCCCTCTTTTGAAAATGGCCACTGAGGTGAAACAGTCAAATTAAAGCCAAACTAAATCAATGTAATAATTGAAGAATGAATGTGTGTGGAAAAACAGACATTTGCTGGTATAATAAAACCAGGTTTGTCTGTGGGAAGGACAAAATACAGTACATACCTTCCACTTTACTTTTGAACTTTTCCTTCAATTCTGCATGAGAAACAGAAAGAAACAAGCTTCAAGCAGGAATTACAGTTCAATCTATCACAGTTTCTATTTGAAACAACACCCATAAATATCAGCAATCAGTCAATTTTCTGCATTAGATATAGATTCACAAATGTTTAATTGAGCTGCCTTCGTTAATAAATAACTGTATGATAAATAAACACAGAGAGACTTGCCTCTCATTCCAGAGCCGTGCTCTGTTTTCAAGTGGACGCTGGCAATGCTGTTCCGCTTGGATGTGCGGGAGCCTCTTTTGCAGTCTCTCACCAACACCTCCTTTGTTGCTGTGGGAATACAAATAAGATATGTTGTTTTGGCCTGACCCAATTTAGGGTTATAAATAACAATCAGAATCGCTACATGCCCTGCGAGACGCTTTACTATTCCCCGTAAAAGCACAAACCCAGGTGGTTTAGGAACGTGAGGTAATGAGATACTCAGATTAAACTGATAAGTGAAGTTGCTAGTTGATGAAAAGCGATCAATGAACAATATCTGCAATACATTAAAGATGTCGATAGTTATGTCAGCAATGGTGGCAACATTGTTGAAGAAGATGTTAAAGGCTTAAGGTGGAATTAGCTTGTACATGTGTTAACTTTGTGCATCTTAGTCCATTACTGCAGTGGTTCCCAACCTTTTTTCCTTGGCGCCCCCCCTACTCATGTCTAAGAAAAGCTGAACCCCCCCCCCGCCCGAAACCAAAGTTGAGGTAACTCTCGAGATAGAGCCTTACTTTCTTTTTTGATACAGAGCAGTTATCAGCACTGTTACGTTTCTCCTCCATGTTTCATTCATAAAATAGTGATGCCGTGGCGGCAGGAAAAATGAAGATACAACAAAATATATAGTTTTCATACAGACTTTTGTATACATTAGATATTCTAGTGTATTGTCATTTGTTTAACATGTGCAAAACAATTTTTTTTACCTCAACCTCAAACCACATAAAGACTCGCGCCCCCCCTGTGATCTTTGCCGCCCCCCCTGGGGGTGCCCGGACCCCAGGTTGGGAACCACTGCATTACTGTACACTCAGCTGTGGCGGTCCACCCTTCTTCTGTAAAAGTTATGTAAATGTATTTTCTCATAACAGAAATAAGGCACAATGTTTTATACAGTTATGAATATTAACAGAGTTACGTTTTCCTAAGAGATGTTATGCATTATACTAATCATCCCCCTAACGTGTGTTAGCATACAGCCACCACATTGCCACCTTACTTGGCATTTCTGCATCCACTCCGGTATCTTCTGCCACTTTAAGAAATATCTGTGAAATGAACAAATTATCTATTAATATAGTATCTTACAGGAGCCACAGTATGTTTCATGAAACCGTATAAGCATGCACAAAACAGGATAAATGCAAACTAACACTGCAATGGAGGAGGGTATACTAAGCTGTTATAGCTTTTTTGGCAGATAGCAGTTATCCCTGTCAAGTTTTGCTTAGAATAAGATCAGGGTTGTGCATCCACAGAGACCCTAACCTTTACTTGAGTACATGCCAATTGGCCCTCCTTTACTTCATTTATTAATTCAGGCCACATGTCTAAATAAATACATCTCCATATTTGTGATAAATTTCCAAGTGACCTTCCTTCATTTCAGTCTCCTGTGCATGTTAAGCCCTGTTTTGACATCTGCCCTCTAAAAAGTCTCTGCACACTTCTGGCAAAGCCTACAAAATTCATACTTTGGACTGAAAGTGATTTTATGTGGTAAATTATATCAGCCAAAAACATAAAATAGAACTACTGAAATCATAAAACAGTCAGAAAGTACATAACAAGGCTATTCATGACAATAAAAAGGGTAAATGTTATTATATGACCAACTTCCATGACATCCCATCTATCAGACCTTGTTTATTAGTGCCGTATATTGAAAATTACTGCATATTTCAATTGAAGTGTAGTTGGACTTGAAAAGAAAAATGGATGGAAAGATGAAATAACCTTGTCGTGTCTGAATTTGAGAAATTCAAAAGGAATAATTTACATTGCCTGCAGGCCATGAGTATCTGATCCATGTCTGAGTTACACGAAGAGTATTAACCAACAGTCACTCAGCTTTATGATCCAAAACCAGTCAGGATGTCAAATACTGCGTTAGTCATTTGTTCAGAAAAGATATGACTGTTAACTGTATGTGTAATGATATCAAGTTACATTACATTGGGTCAATGATTATGAGACCACAAGTAAAATGCTACTTGACTATGCTATTCTGTGTGTATGACCAAGTATGGTCTTAAACAGATTGAGGAACTTTGCCAACATGTGTACGTACGTTTGGATGCTCTAGCTATAAACCTTTCAACACAAGTTGTGTACAATGGCAAGGGATGTGGATTATATTTGTAAAGCCTGTAGATGCTGTTTGCAACATTCATTTGAAACTGAAACAACTTTTAAGAAAAAACTAAACATTCAAATTTCTATTTTAAAAATTGGAATGAAAACCAATACTCTTTGAGCACGATTATGATCAACTCACTGCTCTGCAGACAGGCATTTTGGAATCATACTCCTAACACAGTTGAGCCCTTTGTCCTGAATGACGAACTGAACTTGTGTGAATGTCTGTTACAGGTGATAGATTCAGTACTTTTACATTTTGTATTTTTATCTTTGTAACTTTAAGAGCTATCTGTGTTTTTTGTTCCTGATGGGATTGTGGTGCATGGGGTATGGCACTTGGACATATCTCATACTAACAAGTAGGCTACGTTTTTGTGTGGAAAGCCCGCTTTTATTAAGCAACTGTAGGAAGGCATTCGGAAATGTCAACAGATGAGCGCATCAGCGCACACGGGGCAACAAGCGCACGTTAATAAGCTGCTTAATTTAAAATGTTCAACGTGTTAACCTTCCCTGATTGCTTCGTTTCCGCCCGTGATCAGAAAACCAGAGGAGACTCGTTACCTCCAGGGCTGACGTTATAACATGAATAACGTTGGGGTTAAAATGCAGTTTCTGGTGAGCAAATAAATGAACTTGGCTTTCAGTCTGGGGTTTATTTTGGAATCCGCACACACTGTGTACAAAACTTAAATTTATTCCACCAACTCTTCTCCGTTCGCATCTACACTTCCGCTTCCTCTTTCTCTCTCTTCTGCCCACTTACCACACACACACACCCAACCCACCCACCCACCCACACGCACTGAGCTCTCTTAAAGGGGCCGCAGCACCATTTTACAACAAATGCCTTATCGAGCTGATGTGACCGAGCCCGACCAGAACCAGACCATAATTTCTAAATATTTGTCCGAACCGGGCCCGGGTTCAGGTCGGGTATCCATGCCTTAATATGTGTGCATGCTTCAGCTAGATTGTCAATCCCACGCTTAGTATACCTCCTCCAGCGTGGTGTCAGAGATACCGTAGCTAGTCAGACCAAGGTCAGCCATGGCTAGGTCAAGCTCTTGGAACAGCAGTGCAAAGGTCCCATCTCTGGCTCCACCATAAGGCAGTATGTAAGTGATCTCCTGACCAATGCTCTCCAAGAAGACTGCCTCAGGGACGTGGCGCCGCACAATTTGACCCACAGCTGTCAATTCTGTTGGATGAATAGCCGCAAAAGAACTCAGAACACAAAACCAAAGAATAGTAAAATTGCATGCACAAACGGAAATTTCTTTATGTCCTTTCATGTCTCCTTTTTGATGAAGTTGTAAGTTAGAGTGACGTAACGGACAGAGGATTCAAGAGCAACCACCACTATTGGCTGCAAAATAATACAGTAAAGAAGAAAAGAAAAATTTAACCAACTATATTTTGAAGTAAACAATGAAAAACCACTGTGTAATGCACGGAGATCACAACATGCCTGATGCTGTGACCTTTAAACATACTGAAAGATCAGTGGACATAATTCTCCTGCCTCATCCATTCTGAAGCTGGGTCTTAGTGAGAATCAATCAGGACAGTGTTGCAGAACGCATTGCATCCATTATTGATCCCGAACCTCTCATACATAATTACTGCAGCTTAACAACCAACGGCTTGGTGCTTTATGAAGAAGTAAATGGATCTGCCTCACACATCAGACTGAATTATTTGTGAAAACGTGTGTGTGTTTCTGTCTGTTTGCTGGTGTGTGTGTGGTAATAAAGAGAAATGTGCTGTCACTTGTGGAAATAGGATTACTTTTATGGCATTTTCTATCTTATATTTAACCATCATGTATATAATCATTTTGAAGGTGTGAGCATTGATTGATTTTACATGCATAATAAACTGGAGCCTACCTAAGATTTTTCTTTTGATAGTGTCTTGCATGAATACTTTTGTTTACCTGATCAAGGCTGGGAATGATCAAAACAAATCAAATCACCACCATCACATGCCATTTAGTTGGGCGATCTTTTCTGCTTCTGCAGTGTCTCTGCATTTCTTTATTTTAATATAATTCCATTCAGAAAAACTGAAGTAAGGTCAGAGAAAATAAGATTTGATCATTTGTCTAACACACTCTACTGTAAGCTCAAGGAATAATTGGTTGATAACTTGTACGAGGATTTTCGCTACTGACCGTTTTGAAATGGTATGCAACATCCTCAACAGTAAAAATTATATTTACCATTCAACATTACTGTACAACACTGGAACAAAGGAAATGTGTCAATATTTGAATGTGTAAAAGACAGCTAAAGGAGAAAAAAATACAACATTGTTTCATGTACATCAATTAAGCTAATACAATATTAAGATAATAGTGTTGTATTATTAGGATAAGAGTTGTGTTGTGTGCTTGGTAAATGAGTGCCGTTTTTGTGGTTGTCAAGTTTTTGTTTTTTATAGCAGAAGTGTATATACATGCATGGTGTGGGTCAATATATATTTGGGAAATTTAAATAAAACTTTATTTCAAAAAGGAGAGACAAAAATAAAATGTGATCATTTTACTGGGACATTAAAATGCACTCTACCAGTATTTAGAACATCTACAGTAAAGGTGCAAACTACTTTACTTTTCCTGTGGTGTCTGTTGGTTTTGGTACGGAAAAGGTGAAAAAATCTATGAGCAAATGGATCTTCAGCACCATTGGACGATGCTATTTTGAGACGTTTTATGGTTATTGTTTGCCTGTTTTGGGATGATGGCCAACATGGGGTTGAGATATAGTACTTAACTCGGTGTGTGTTATAGTAACTTACACAATTTACTTGAGGTTTAATATGGGGTCTGAATATACACAGCATTTTCAGTTTTGGATGAAATGTTTACACAAATATTCACACAATTTGTTGTTCAAATGTATGTTGTACCAACTAACATTTTGATTAGCATAGGTTTACAGGTTAGGTTAAATGCTAATCCTAATATACGACTGGTAGTAACAGAGATGCAGTTTCTACCTGAAAGATCAGAGTTGCCCCAGCTTTGGCTGCCGATGCCATCATCTGGGCTGCTGTCCCTGGAAGGACACTCTTTGTCCTGTTAATCAGAATTGGATTAGAAAGGCCTTATCATGCATTGCCACTTAGAATGATAAACAGTGCCTCCTTGACAACTCTTGTCTTACATTAATGTAATAGTCAATGCTATCCACACATTTCTATTTAATTGCTCTAAACAAAATGTATGCATGAGACAATGTGGGCGACCTGTAATGTAACATCAAGTCACAATATTTCAGCCGAAGACAATACACACAAACGAAAAATTACATTTTTAATTCCAACAAAGGTTGAATAAACTTCACAGCAAGAACTTTATGACATGTATTAAAGGGAGTTTAATCACACTAAATGAGATCAGCACAATCAAACTTAGTCCAGCTCGGTTTCCGAGCTATATTGACTGTGTAATTGCAAAATCTTCCACTGAATTACAAAGTCGTCATCTCGGAGAGGGGTTACTCCTCTACCTTGCCCACAAAGGTGTTAGCATGTTTATTTATTTCAAACAAATGCCTCTGCTCACCTCAAAGAGCCTGCAGAGTAATGGTAATTGCTCTAGCCCTGCTGGCATCAGTGCATCTTGTTCATTTGCTCCTATTGATTAAAAGTAAGTGTGCGAGGCACCATTGGCGAGCAAAAGCGAGATTCACCCCTCTCCCCGGTGACAGTAAGTATCATCCAGCATGTAGGCGTTTGCCAATTCTCATGCTGGGAGCGACTAAACACAGATCATTATAGGGGGAGGGTGGCAAGAGAGAAAGAGAACATGCAGGAAAGTCAGAGGGAACCATGTTCAATAACTGACTAGATAGAGGTTACTGTGTCAAAGGGGCTTGCAGCTGAAATTCTTTTCTTGATACATGAAGTCAAAAATAGTAACCCCCTTCAATTACAGCAGTTTTATGTAAAATTATTTGAATTAGGATAAAACAAAAGGGTAATTGCATGGTTAGGCAAGGGCCCTAATCACCACATCTGTGGTTATCTGAACATAATAGGATCACACAGCCAACGTTGTGACTGTCGCAAGCCATGAGCAAATATTAACATTTTCAACCTTTTGTTTTAATTTAGGTTCCAGATTTAAAAGCTAATCCTTAACCAAAAACCACATATGCTTTCTATTAGTACCTCTTTGTTCTGATTGTGTTTGATACCATTACGCTGAACAGTCATCTTTTCAGCCTCGTCTCGGACCAGAGTGAGATAGTAGCCGCTGCCAAAATATTTCTTTAGAAAGAGTGAGGAGCCACAGCAACGCATCTTGCCGTGGGAGATGATAGCAATGCGATCACCTAAGATGTCCGCCTCATCCATGTGGTGTGTAGACAAAATGATGGTACGACCTGAGGAGAGACGGAAAGAGAGACTCAATCGTCACCTGAATGGCAAAGTGCTTGGTGTCTAGGTTTCTGTGTGAGTCACAGTCATGGAGTAAAGAATAAAAACTGTCGATTGCAAAAGTTAAGGCACTGACTGAAAAAAAAAAGCATTTCTGAAGCATTTTTCTCTCTAGAGCTTGTTTGTTTTGACAACTTTTGTTATGAAAAAGAAGCCCTACAAGAAAAGATGCCGCAGATCAAAAGTGTTCAAATCAAGCCAATATCTCAATCTGTCTCTGCATGGTAGTCACTTATCTCTTTATTGCCAGTTCCACAGTGTGTTTTACCCATGCTTCTCCACATGTCAACAAAGCAAACTCCAGAGGAGTGTGTGGGCGTGAATCTGGGACAAAATTAAAATGATGATAAAGGCCACCCTAAGCCTACTTTCCAGCATTTCTATCATACCACATTTTATTTCAGCTCTCTCTTCTTTGGTTCTGCGAGTCCTTTGATTTGAGAGGCATCAAACTGAGCACAATTGCAATGACAGCTACAGCATGCATTGCAAGGTTATTCACAGGTGTTGTAATCCTCTAATATCATGCTGTATCAGATAACACATTAACTATCACATACCCCAGAAATCCCAAAAAATGACTAGATCTGTGATTAAGTCACAGCATCGTCATGTCTCTGCCGTCGGCATGAAAGCAGACTCACAGAGTACTTGGTAACCTTTGATCCAGTCATTTTTAATGCAGAAAACATTTAACCCGATACCTTTATCATTAACTGGAAAAGAAAGAAACCTGCTTAGAAGTCGGTAACTTCGAAAAGACAGTGTTGGCTCAAGAGAATATTTTTTTTAACAGCTAAAGCAAACAACTATCTGTTCATACTGACCATTAAAATATTCCTTCTTAATGTACTTTCATGGGCAAAATTTACAGCCCTCTTTTTGCGCAAAGATATGGAAAAAAAAAGTGAGGCTAATATGAGGCTTAAGCATTAGCATGTTAACAGTGTCATTACGAGCATGTTAGCATTCTGACATTAGCATTTAGCTCAAATCACTGCTGTGCTTAGGCTCAGCCTCACAGTGTCGATAGCATGGCTGTAGACTCTTGTTAAGACATCATTTTAAAAGCAAGTTTGAAATCACATCAACTCTTCAGGTGTGCCATATCAAGGATATAAATCTCAAAACATGGCAAAGAGATGCACTCACAGTAAGTAGCTAACTGGATGGAGGTTTTTTTTATACTTTCTTCAGTGAATTTGGTGTTAAAGCAAAAGGTCAGGTGCTCTGCTGAGCTTGGCGGCTTTTTTTTTTTTTTTTTTTTTTTGCACCAAGCTAGTTAAAGGTGTATCCTCGCAGGTCACATTATCCCAAGGACAAGGACACACTCAGAGGTCATTATCTGCAGCCCAATGCAGCCATTTTGCTTGGCCAACTATATCCACTGTGTCTCCCCTCCTCCTATCTCCCCCACTTTGTGTGTCCTGCCACCAGCTGAGCTGTTAAATCCATCCCTTGTCAAAGTATTGCTGCCTCATGCTATGCCAAGCAAGTCTGGATCCGTCTACATACAAACTCCAACAAAACGCCAAGTTGAATGAATGCCCACAATCCAGTCAATTTAAGATAGGGGGAGGGGAATCTATACTTATGAAGGGGGTGGGTTGAGGAGATTGCTTGAGGTTTAGTTTGACTGAGCCAGCTCATTTTGCATGGGATGCTCAAACTCAGACAATTTTCCTGGAGATTTGCTGTGCTTTACAAGGTAAAAAAAAAAAAAATGTGTGAGTTGGGAGTAATATAAATGTGTTTGGACTGCAGATGGCCCACAAAGGTATTCTGATTTATAGTGTGTTGTGGTGCATTACAGCACAAAGTGATATATCAAATGGAGTTCTGTGTTCAGGTAAATTGGTAGTACTCGCACTACGTACAGTAAAGTGAGCCTGGACATCTGGTTTCTGTTATTTAGCTTCCTTCCCACTAAATCAAGTTGATAGAAATGGATTTCACAGTGGGTGAGTAAGCCTGAACAGATATTATGTACATCGACAGTAAGATGAATTATTGGACAAAACTGTATTAACTGCTGTTTGTGGCAATCATCCATCCATTAGCCATATCTGCTTATACTTTGAAAGTTAGCGGGGGGCTGGAGCCGATCCGAGCTGGCATTGGGCGAGAGGTGGGTAAAACCTGTCCAAGGTGCCAACAGACAATCAGTCACGCTCACATTTGGCCAATCTAAAGTTGCCTTTTAACCTAACCTGCATGTTTTTAAACTGTGGGAGGAAATCTGAGCAAAAGCTACCCAGGTGTGGGGAAGGCAATCAATTTAGGTCAATATATTTAAAAATGACCTAAATACTCATGGAGTTCATGGAGTTAAAAGAAACAGACGGGCCTGTTGTTTCAATTAAAACCAGTCAAATATAATAAAAACCGACTGGTAGAAATGCAGCTGCATGCTCAATATGTTTTATTCACGGTTAGAATTTAAGAATTGAAACTCAGAGATGGTGGTTAATGCAAGGAATCTGAGTATTTGCTGAAGGTTTCACAGGTTGAAAGCATATTTTGTGTGAATATTGTGTTAAATGTTACATGATGTTCTGAATACTATGATTAAAAGTTTATAGCCCGCTCCAGTCTTCCCCTCCACCGTCTGCAACATATTTTTAAGATTTTAACACAGCACATTTTCAGAACCACTTTTTTTTTCTATATCCTGAAAACGACTAAAGTAAGATCACATACAAGAAAAAAAATGCTGGATGCATTTTAATGCCATTTGTACTGCAACATTGGCTTCAACCCCACATTAATTTGTAATCCTAAAATAAATGCATTATGCATGGTATTTTCAACTTTTCACAAATGCCAGATATAACTGTAAAAATGCATGCAGGTGCAAACAGAGTCTACAGTAAATAGAATTGCTACAAACTATATTAAGTTTGAGTGCTCGGAAAATATGAACCGTTTCCCACATTTTCTTGCACCCCCAGTTTCTCACAAATTGAATCACCTTCCTATATGTGTCAGGTCTAATCTCAGACTACATACAACATTCGTGCTGTCAGTATTTGATGTGGGATTTAAGATGCTCAATGCTCTAATATACTACTGTAATATACTGTTTATGGTATTTTGAAAGGAGCTGCTTTGTTATTTCTTCTGCACTACTAATTCAATCTTAACTTAACTTCAGGGGTGCTATTGTATTAACTTCCAATGATTACATGGCTGCTGAGACAAGCTGTTAAAATGAGAAAGTCAGTGGGATAACAAGTTTTATTAGCTATGTAATCTAAAATGTTAGGTTGTGTATCATGTGCATCTCTGTAAAATAAAATGTCATATTTATGTGGCAGTAAAGAGCTATATAAGGGAAAGGCACCAGGCATTTTAAGGCAGCAGAAAAGGCTTGTAAATTGGTAAAGTTATCAATTACAACCAATAAATCAGGTGATATTAAATGATGCTGTCGCAGCATGTATAAATTCCATAATATAAATCTCATCCTAAAGGCCCATTTTATAACATAATGAGTAGGGTAATTTAATTGTAACCGATTTACAGTAATGGTTAAAAAGGAAAATTGAATTTGCTTTTGAAAATTTGTACTTTAAATCCAAAGACACACGACAAAAGATACATTAAAGCCACCTTAAATGCAAAGATCTAAGGAAGAATAAAATACCAACATGCAACCATATTAGCTTAAATAACATTCCTTATTTATTGCAAGACAGATTAAGCATTCTTTTTTTAAATCGTAAACATCTTAAATGTACATTGAGAGTTTAATTTAACAGAGCACATGTACCCAATGCCCATGTTCCTGGTAGCAAATAAGCCTGAATTTAATGAAAACAATACCCACTTACAGCAATATGGTCATCCAGCCAGTGTGAAAAAACCTGCAAACTTAATTAGCTATGAAGAAGCACAATATTAAGCCTTCAGTTTTTTCATATAAATAGACTGCCTGTAGCTTTTCCTTAATGACAAACCTTAGTAACACTGAAGTGCAAATAAGACTGGAGAGGCACAAAACAGGACTCATTCAACCAGCCAGGATGTGGGTGTTCTCATTATAACAGACTATAACAGACTTATCTCCGCCTCCCAATTCGAGTGAAAGGACATGATTAGAGTTAGAGAAGCTAATGACACAGTGAGGGCGGAATGTCACTCAATGCACATTAAACATTTAGACTTCTGTTGAGAGTTATGCGTTACGAAAATGTCCATATCCTGCTTAAAGCCACTAGCAACCACAAAGTATATAAGGCCGAAGTGTGACAAGCTGATTGATAGGCCAGACAATTAGGGACATTGTTAAATAGCAATGCCAATTAAAGCTTCTTGGATTCACTTGTCTTCACTTCTATTTCCATTTGTTCCGGTACAAATTGTTATTTCTCTCCACCCACAGTGTCAAAGAGAGCAAGGCAAACAAAGAAAATAACTTCTGCTGGCTACTCTAGATGGTTAATTACCTTAACAGCTTTAATACTGGATTCATTTGAGACATTACAGTTACAAGTTAACCTTGAGCTCAGCTCTGGAAAGTTTCTCAGTTTGAAACAGGTCAAACACGTCAAGCTCTGTTAATTACAAACATGAAGGATTTTAAAGCCTTTAGTGGAGATTTGGTTCTTACTATTAATTCCATACCTTGTTTGTATTTTAACAGCAGTTCCCAGATACCCCTGCGTGCATAGGGGTCCACTCCCGCTGTAGGTTCATCTAAGATGACGATTTTTGAGCCGCCGACGAATGCTATAGCCACCGATAGCTTTCTCTGCATCCCACCTAGAACACAGAACAATAAGTACAGTATCCTAGTAATATATTTTGTCTTTGTGATTTTATTTTCTTTATTTTGTTATTTTTAGAAAACTGCAGTTGACATGAAATGGATCCTCATCTTTGTCCTGGGAATTCTGCCTATAATAGGTGACAAATCCTACACAAATATCTGTCAACGTTAGGTTTCAGATGTAAAATGGACACAATATTGGGAACTGATTAAGGACTAAATGTGTCAAGATATACCTCTTCAGGTTTTATGGTCTTTTGCATGGTGTAAAATGATTGATGGCAGTGAGGTAGATACACCTTGCTTAGGTTATTCCAGTCTCCACTCTCATAGCAAGCTCTTCAAAATGCATTCAATGTAGTGCTAATGTAGTGGAAATGCCAGCATAGATCAACCTTGAAAGTCATATTTCAGTGATTTTGCTCACAAGCAATCCGTGACTGAGGACAATTTATCAAGCAGGACTTGCTCATGCCCCCCAGACAATGAATTACAAGCTGTGACACACAGGTACAGTGCATGTGTACGTTGAGACAGCTGCATGCACACGTGCTGGCAGTGGAAGGGCATAACAGGGCAGCTTTATCCTGAATAAAAAGGATAATCTACAGATGATATTCCTCCTCAGGGGAAATTAATGCACCGAGCACAGGAACTGATGAACACATCAAAAAACGAAATTTAAATCTCTGCATAATTTCATTCAGACACAGAAATACACGCATCCAAAACATGTCACACATACAGACACACCTGACAAGTTCTTAGCAAGATCCTTCCGCTTATGTGGTAAACCGACGTCCTCGATCATCTGGTCCATCTCATGTTTCACCTCATCGTGGCTGCATCCTTTCAGCCTGGCGTAGAAGTAGATATGCTCCTCCACTGTCAACCTGTAAAGGTGAAAATAATATAACGCCCATTTGACTGACATGTCAGTTGGCACGGGTGACAATAGAAGCCATCAGCTGCCACTTATTCATATGTAAGTGTTTGGAATGAACAAAATGTCACATTTATGCATCTTGCGAGATGATCCGGCTCCACTCTAAGTGCATTTTTGTGAACCGACGTGAAGAAAAGTCTTTAGCTTCATCCTAACTGCCTCACAGGTGGGATCATAATATGACGCAATATCTATCTCTATGTTTGCATGAATATTTTACCCTACTTAATATAGATGCTTTGACTGTCTGGGATTAATATTAATGAAAGTAATTTGCAGGTGCTTAGCCATAATTATGATGTAGGACTTGTGTCGAGTTGCAGGTAATCAGTTTGTGGGGAGAGAGAAATAGAGGGGGACTCTAAAGGTGAAATAAAAAACTGAATAATGGTTGGAATGATGCCATTAGAAGAAATTTAGTGGAGGGATTGAGCAAAGTTCATTTCATTTTTAAAGAGAAAAATGGAAAGGGATAATTGTAGATGTGAAACATAAGCCAAGACTGAGCCCTCGTTAGCCATATTATTAAATTGCAGTGTAATGACCTTTTCTCCCTTTCTTCTCTTTTTTTTTAAATACACCAGAAGCTAAACATGATGATTATACCAATAACCAGTGGAGAACATGGATGCATCTGCTAAATGTACTCACTCATTGAATAAGACATTGTGCTGTGGGCACATTCCCAAGTACTTTCGGATGCTGTCCATGTCCGTGTGGATGTCATATCCGTTGATGAGCGCTGTTCCTGATGTAGGTGGGAACAGTCCTGTCAGAATTGACCTACAGAGAAAATAAAAAAAGACATAAATAAGACAAGCTTAGAGATTAATCAAGGCTGTTGATTTTAAACTCATGATAACTAATTTATAATTATAGAGCTGCCAAAGCACTCAAAAGGAAAGTTACTTCAACTTAGAAGCAGCTAGTTAACATAATGGTAAATTAGATATATTCCCAGCTCCATTTAAACAATAGACATGTCAATAGTCATCATATCCTACATTATCAACATATTCTAATGGAATGTTCATAAAGAGAAAGAGGAAAGGTAAAGGAAAATAAAAGATATTTTTACTAAGAAATAAGTACAGATGGAACCAGTGCTGTATTGCTGTCAGAGCATTTGGAGCAATGACTATCCATACAGTATCATCACCATTAACTTGTATTCGGTCTCAGGCCATTAATTATGTATAATTAATTATAGCCTGGGAAGACAATTTCCAAACACCAAACAAAAGATCATAAAATAGTGCAAGTATAATATTAACAATTTAGACAAAACAAACACTTCAACAATATTCAATATTGAGTGTTTTGGTTGGTTTTGCATAGCTCCAAAAACTTTACTTGATGTTTTTTTTTATATATGAGCACAAACTCAATTCTAACACTGCATCTCATACATAAATAGAAACTTTGCTGTGGAGATGCATCTACACAGAGCTTCGGTGTCTGACAGAGTCCTTCCTCTGTCCTCTCTGTTAGGTTTCGTCACAGATGCTCAGAGCGGATGTCTTCTCTTCAGTCCTTAGTCTTGCATCAATTGCTCTCTACCTCGCTCATTCTTTCTGGGCTACTGGGTTTCAGTTATTTCCTGTCATCCTAAAGCCCTTCCAACCTTTCCACTTTTTTTTTTTTACAGCAATTAGATAAGTCCCGCTATCAACACAACATCAGACTGTGTGATAAATGTCCTCTCAGAAGATGTCACTCTTTGCAAGCAGCCACTGAATTAATGTAGCAAAAGCACAGTCGGCATTGTGTACAAGTTATATTAGTTAGAAAATACACTAATAATAGATAATGCAACTCACATTGTGGTTGTTTTTCCGGCTCCATTGTGGCCAAGAAAAGATGTGATCTGATTCTCGTAGAAGTCCATACTCAGTCCATCCACAGCGAGCTTCTTTCCAGTCTTGTAGATTTTAACAAGATTGCGGATTGAGACCCCTGCTTTTATACCAGGTGGTGGTTTCTCCAGATACTCTTTAAAAACACATTCATAAACACGCACATATACATAAAGAAAACAAGCATAAAAGCAGGTAAAATCCGTTAAAGATAGGACTTTTACACAATTACCTAATGTAAACAAAGTAGCCCTTCTTCCAGAAATGTAAGGACCAACGCAAGATAACAACACAATTAAACTAAGTAATATTTATTAATGCTGCAAAAGGTTTGTTTACATTGGTAACATTTGTACACACTGAAAAAAACGTGCCTTTTTAAAATTAAGTATGTTATTATTCCTTTAATTCTTATTGTCAACACTACTGATTAGGCAAGGGTAAAAAAAGTGCCAAGCTCCATTATCACCCTAAGTGACAAATAAGGTGCTAATGTTTGTTTGCGACCTATCCCAATTAACTTCTTAACACTTGTTATTAGAACTATGTTCCCTCTAGTACTGTACATGGCTGAGCTGTTGAGAATGTGACACATACATAATAACTGCGTAGATTACACTACGGATACACACCACAGCTGAAAATTGAAAATGATTTGGCCGTTTACCGTTATGTACAGGGGAGTCCTTCAGCAAGTTGTGGTCAACGCCAGTCACAGAGGCTGTCCCACACCAGTAAGATGCAGTAAAAGGGAAGTACCATGGCTTGGGGATTCCATATTGTCCTGGGATCAAGCGTGGAGAACAATCACATTCAACAGCTTTGCTTGAGGAAATATTGCACTTAACAGTGTATGTTTCCTCTTGACAGCCTGGCACAAATCCCTCTTTTAATTACAGTTGATGAGAAAAGCATTAAGACTAGCCTGTTAGGAGGACTGCATGGCCTATTGATTTAAGTTGGGCTAAGGGAAGGCATCTTACGCAAAAGGGGAAAATTCTGCATAACACCAAATCTTTGCATTTTTCCATCTTTTTTTAGACATGGCAGTGCTACAAATAACAAAATACTTTAATAAATCTGCTTAAAAATGAATACCTGGAAAGACATTTTCGATGTACCAGGTGAGCACCCAGTAAAAAGCAGCATCAAAGAGCATGATGATGATGGACACAATGAAGCTGTAGCGTTCTCCATCCACTGGACTCTTTTTGATGTTGTACCACTGAATACCAATGCCTTGCTGCTCATACTTGGCAAAGTTGTCACAGCCATAGCCAAAGGCCACACATGACAACAAACTCTAGGAGAATAAAAGATGTGCAAATAAAAACATCCATAGTTAAAGGAGTAGTTAGACATTTTGGGAAATATGCTCATTTTCTTTTACGCTGAGAGATAGATTTCTCTTAGATTTACACCACTTCCTTGTCTGCACGATAAATATGTAGTTGGAGCCAGCAGCCGGTCAGCCACAGCTAGCCTGACTCCAACTTCCTGGAGTCTCCACTGGTTGCCTGGCAACTAGTCGGGGCCAAGCAATAGTCTGTCACATAACCCCCTGTGTAACAGTGAATTTTTACATTCCAGTTTTTGTACGGATTTAACAAACAAAATATAACATGTGCTTGTTGTTGCCCTGTTTCCAGTCTTCATGCTAAGCTAAGCTTAGCAGCTGCTGGCTAGTTCCATATTTAACATGACATGAGAATGATGTCTCTCTCTCTCATCTAATTCTTAGTAGAAATCAGATGTGTATTTTCCAAAATGTAATTCAAAATCTATAAAGTTTGGTTATTATTTTTTTATTAGTTAGTACAGACAGGCAGGAAAGAGAGGGGATAAAACGCAGCAAAGGGCCATGGGTCAGATTTGAACCTGGGTCACTGCCAAGGACCTGTGCAAATTCTACCAGGTGAGGTAGAGTAAACCCTGTCAGAGAATGTTTAGAGTGTTTTTGAGGGCTTTTTCCCTTTATTTGAAGGTGACATGGGATATACAAGAAAGGTGGGAGAGAGATGGGGGCCGACACACAGTAAAGGGCCGGTTCGAACCCGGGCAGCTGCAAAGGACTCAGGCTACATGGGGCGCACGCTCTTACTAGAGCTAGAGGTTGACCCAGTTAGAGAATGTTTTATCAAATCATTCAGGTGATCACTTAATCTTACCACCCAAGGTCACAATAACTTGATCAATAAACTGTTATGGCAAACAGTTCTACACTGTTTTTGCCTTTGTGAACATCTTAAAATGACTTCATTTTAGACAAGAACAAAGATGGAGGCTAAAAAAAGTGTGCTGAAAACGAAAGATTCGTCCGAGCCTTCACACTGTAGGAAATTGCAAATGATACTTTGCCCGTGAGACATCATCTGCCATGGCCTATCACTCTGCATTGCCATGTTGCCCGCCAGCTGTTTTACCACGCCTCATTTGCTCACAGCATTTTCACTCCGGCAGATGCAGCAGCATTTTCTGAAGCTTCAGAGACAAACAATCATGTATACTGTCTACCCAACGTTACATTACCAGGCAGAGAATCTAGAAAGCTCTGCAGTGACACCCAAACCTCTATCCTGGCTGCTAACACTGCTGGCAACCTCCTGTGCCCATCTACTGACAAGCAATCAACAGAGAGTCAGTAGATGAGGGGTGACAACAGGGCTAGGGGGCATCCATCCTTGACCTCTGTATGAACGGCTGACAAAACCACAGGAGCCACTTATTTGGCTTTTGAGAAATGGGCAGGAGTTGGGAAGCAGACAAAACAAGCCCCCTCTATTGAACACGTCGACACTGCAGATTCAGCCACCATTCAGCTTGCTGCAGACAAGGAGCATCGTTGAGAGGAATAGAGATCAGCGTTCTAGCTCTTTCTAGGAAGTCATTTTCCAGAACATTTATGACAACTAAAGCTGGGATGAGGGACAGGATCACAACAGAGACAAATGAGTTTGTGTCTGAAGACGCGTCCATTAAAAGCTGTAATAATCTGTTCTTTGTCGTGTTTTAAGCGTTTCTCAGAATGAATTTGATTTTGAAAAACAAAGAGGGGGCAAGAGCTGCAATAATCATACCATTAATTAATTAGTAAAGTGAGGGCAAATTGGCAATCCTTTTGATAAGCGTGTAATTGTTTAAGTCATTTTTTAAGATTCCCCTGTTTTAGCTTCTCCAACGTGATGATTAGCAGCTTGAATATCTTTGGGGTTTGGCCTGATGGTCAGACAAATCAAGCAATTTGAAGACATCATCTTGACTTCAAGAAACTGTACGGGCATTTTTCACAATTTGATGACCATTCTTTTAATTTAACAGACCAAAGAATTCATCAATTAATTCTTAGAATAATCAGTAGGGCATTGAGATATCCGATTGGTCAAGGCTGATACTATATAACTTCAAAGCCCCTGGGTTCGATTCCGGCTGTGGGCTTTTGTTGCTATTCATTTCCCTTCTTTTCTGTCTGCAGTTGAATAAATGTAGTATATATACATACACACTCACACACACACTCACACACTCACACACAATATGTTATATATTAGAAATGTCAGAAGAGTCCCATTACTGCAAAAGAAAGTTTAAACAAAAGCCATACGCTCAAGTGAGCTGCCAAAAATCAAAATCATAGATCAATTAATTGATTTCAGCAAAGGAAAACCTGAGAAGTTTGAAATGATTTTGCAGGAATTACCATTTGACTCAGGATTTTTCCAGTACTTAAAGAAACTAATAATAAAGAAACTCTGGGCTCTTTCTTGTTTCTACCTCATTAGAAATTGGATGTAAAAGAGGGAGAAACTAGTCAGAGTAGAGTAAATAGGTAGTTGGATTGTGACTATGACCCATCTTCTAGTGGCCCTCTGATAAACCTTTAGGTCTCCTTTGGCACACGGCTGCAATCAAAAACTGTTCAGGTGATCTTTGAAATTCTGTTCCGATTAAAGACTTCATTATCAAGGACAATGTGGGGGAGAATTTGTATGCCTTGGCACGATGTAGTTTCATCGGAGTTGGCGCACACACACACACACACACACACACACACACACACACACACACACACACACACACACACACACACACACACGATAGTGGTTTGGTCAGAGAATCATTGCTCATGCTAATTAGAGGGCTAGAGGGCGATCCATCTAGTTGGAGCAGGGGAGAAAAATCTCAGTGCCGGGGGAGGATCGAGCAATGGCACTTTGTGTAGAGATTAAATAAGGTTTGCAGTGCTTTATATGTAAAATGCCTACCTAACCTGCATGCAGTCTGTAAAAGGAAATGGACTGAAAAAAGTTTTTCAAAGGAAAAGAATGACATAGTTGTTAAGGACAAACTCAAAGACAAGCAATTTTAGCACTGCTTGTTGGCAAAAGCAAGGTTTACCAAGTGTCCGCAGATGAAAGCAGTAGTTACTTCCGTTAGGTGTATTATTGACTGTCAATACTTCAATTTGTTAAATAAGACACATAAGACTGTTCACCTTGGCCACCCACATCTGATACTGCATTGTTGGAATTGGCAAATAAGAAAACCCGACCCGATTGAAATTCTGGGAAAATGCACTCGCACACACGGCAATGAAGATCCAAGATTTTGTGTGTCTTTGTCTGCAGAAAGGACAGCTTGAGGACAAATGATACCGGCACCGGCATAAAGGTCACGCAAAAAGGCTACACTGAAAGTTGAGCAATGGTGTACAATTTATCTTTATTCCTAAGAGGATAGGAGAAAATCGCCAACTTCCTTACTTTTATTTACATAAGAGAAGAGACTAGACAGACGCAGGGTTGTGTAAAAATATGTCAGAACAAATGGGAACCAATGCGTGGTAGCAGTATTAATATTTAAAACAATTCCTAAATGATTTTCAGTTTAAATTTCACGGTACCTCTAAATTCATCATGCAGACACACCTCATTATCAGGAGAATTATGCAGGTACAATAAAGGCAAACCTCTCACAGGTATTGTTGACTCTGGGAGTAAATTTATTTGCTTTCATAACAACCAGCACCAAATCAAATCAGACTTGTGCCTGTTTGGATATAAATGGAAATTTGGATTGCCAAAGGGTGATTATAGTGGCAAAAACATAACACAAGAATTAAACTCAAAATACGGTCAGCCCTCATGTATGATAACAGCAGGGGAAGATATTAAAAACCATGTCAGAGCTAAAGACAGACTTACCACGACAACCTTGGCCTGAAAACCTATGACGTCGCTCCAGGCGTTGCAGAGGACGTACGGCAGGTAGAGGACAAAGTAGAGGAGTCCGCCGCACGCCGCTGCTAAATTGGCCTTAGAGAAGAAGACGCTAATGAGGAAGCACTGGCTGATGGTGGCCAGGCAGAACACCAGCAGGAAGACAAAGATTACGGATGGGTCGCTGTATTGTAGCACCTTGCCATACTGTGTCAGAAGAACAAATAAAAGACGGGAGAAAAACAGAAATGTGAATGTTATGTTAAAAATGTGAGTTTTGGTAGAGGAGGTTATCTTGCAGATTATTTATCAGGAAAACAAAGAGATTCAGAAAGCATGATTATTATAGCAGATTTTTTTTACAACACAGTAGCCAGAGTAAAAGAGTTTTGAAAGGGTTCAAATATCTGGTGTATCAATATTTCTGAGACACCTGAACATTTTCCAGTTGACTGATATTCTATTACATAATCTGAAAGTCGTTAAATATGTCACTCTTTTACTGCCAGTTTGAAGGAGGACCCTTCTCTAATTTTAGTGAGCTACTCGTGAATCCATCCATTACACCATGATGTCTTCTCTGAGCCAAATTCAAAGAGGTACTTGAACAGTTGGGATAATGGTGCTATTGTACTGGATGCAATTATGATTAAAAACCTTAGAGGACACTGTTACATGGAGCTGTATGAATGTTCATTTTAGAAATTCTTCCAAATTTCCACAGACTAAATGAACTCTCAAGTACAACTGTGCTAGCACCAAGTACAATTATCTCCTTCTAGTGCTTTGCTTTCTCCTCAGATTAACATCTTCATTGTTTTAAACAAAATTCGCATTACTCCATGAGACTTGATAGTCCAAACTCTCCAAAAGTAGCGCTGGGTCCTCCTTGAATCATTGTTAAATCATTTTTTTAAATCACCTTCAGTAAAAGGGCAAGGAGGAGGGCGCTGATGGCCAACGGCAGCACACTTGATACTGCCCAGCTCAGCCAATAGATGGAACTTCTCAGGCCCATAATCCTCACTGTCTCCTTAAGCCTCGCCTCTTTCTCTGCGACGATGCCCTTAACGATCATGGCCACTGAGTAGATCCAGGCTAAAGTCATGAATAAGGGGAGGGAGCTGGCCAGAGACTGGAGGAACCTGAAAGGTGGAGGAGCCCAGACCAGACAAGACAATAACCCCACATACATCTGGTAGTAACATACAATCTGTATCTGGATAATGACATCTGATCACAGACATTTACATTTATACAGATATTAATCAGAATTACTGATAACGCAGTTCTGCCAGCATTATGATCGGATCTCAATATGCAAACTAGGTGGGCAATCTTGTCATCAAACATATCAGGTCAATGAAAACTATGTTGCTACATGGGGTCTACTTACTTTTCCTTTTAGGTAGCAGGACTAGGCAAGATTGGGTGACTTCTAAGCTTAGCTATACCTAATCATTTAGCCACATGGGGGCAGTGGAAAAAGTTGTAAAAACAACACTGACGTATTATCAACTTATAAAGTTGATATGTTAGCAAACGTTTGCTAAGATATACGGAGCAATGTCAGCATTCATTTGGCCAAGGACCTTTGTTACTGCGATCACCAGCTAGTTGCTAACTTTGTCTGTCTGCTGTTTGGTTCCAAGCAGGTAGCATACAGTGGGTTTTTAGAGCTTTCTTACTAAAAACAGCTGCCTGCTGCTGGAGACGGCACTGATGGCAGCGGTGAGACTGAACCTAAACAGTAACGTTGTGGGCCATAAACCCAAATAATGAGTTGGAAGATGCTAGAGCGCTCTGTAGAGCTGAGGGAAGGCTGATGACTATTTGTGGGTTCATCACTACAGGTATAAGCAACCTTTTTCCCATAGACAGGGCCATTTGATCCATTGTTAATATTAAAAAAAAGATTTTAAAATGTAACCAAACTGTGCAGAATGCATTAACACCTGGCTGAGATCTTATCACACTGCAATCTATAAGCATTCTGATTGCAATGCTCTCTGCATGCATTTACACTTTGATTATCGTGCCTTTTTCTTTTTCCAGAGGAGACTTTCAGATACATATTTCTTGTTATTACCAGGAGTAAATGGGGATAAGTCTGTCGGTAACTGTCAGACTTCTCATTATAATGGTGATGAAAAAAAAAAAAAGCAGTTGCACGTGACAGTGCTGTTGAACATTCTCAACAGCACTGTGTGAACCACTGTCAGTGGTGGAAGAAGCACTCAGAGGAAAAAATAACAGTAAAAGTAGTAATTTCAGAATGTAAATCTACATATAAAAGTCCTGCCTCAAAATTTTACTTCAATGAAAGTATTTAAGCTGCTTACGTTTAATATGTAAGCATTTGAATGTTTTATCTAATGAGGGCGGTCTTACAATGAACAATGTATCATATTTTATACAATTAGCTATAGCTGCCAAATAAATGTTAAACTATAAAGTGTAATGGAAATATAAAGTAGCATAATATGGAAGTTTTTAAGTGAAGTACAAGTACTTCAAAATCAGACTTTAGTCCTAAGGTAATTATAATGTTTCACCACTATCCATTTATGGATCAATAGTGTCTAATTTATTTTAGTCCTGTGTACGTGAGTGATTGATGACATGTCAATAGCTGTCTTCTAACTGTGACGGTGGTCTCTGACGCTGTCATTTGCACAAGAAATTAATCAGATTGACAAAGCATTTGAGGCGGTCTCACGTTCTCAACACAAGGACATACTGTTTGGGAAAGCAAATGTGTATAGATCATCACTGATTTGTGTTGTTTTCATAAAAACAAACACCTTGATTGAGCTGGTTGGAGACTGGAACCAAACGTGGGAACAGTGAAATGTCATCAATCTGGATGCCAAATAATAAATGCATTACCTCCTCCATAATGGAAGAGAAGACACATGTAAAATGACAGAGGACTCGCGTGCAGATAACACAACTGTTTTTTGTCAAACCTAATCCAGATACAACCTTATGATAATTACCATTTGATTTGTTATTATTATTATTAATCTGCTGAAAATGGCTGTGAAATTATCATTTAGAATGGGCCTGTGATCTGAATACACATTGTGTTTGCAGTTGCTCCTCCAAGGGACTCAACTAACTCAATTTATTGTTATTAATGTTTGCAAGCTATCAACAAATTGTAAACATATTAGGCTGATGGGAAATTACATTTTACCCAGCTGTTCAATTATCAGTTTTTATTTACCAGCCGCATTTCCCAATTAAACTGCGAAAATTGATTAGGCAGATCTAAAATAACCATCCTTTTTATTTCATTAACATCGCCTGCAAAACAAGGGACTGTTGAAGGATGTGGTCTACTCCAATCGCCACATCGTGTGTCACCTAAGGCGCAACGGGTCTCCCATTTGTGAAAGCAGTGCTTTGTGCATCTTTTCTCATTGATCCTTTAGCAGGATCATTCCAACAGATAAGCAAGTCCATAATATCCCACCAAATCATTGATTTAACAGAGGGATCAGTATATAAACAACTAAAAAACAATCACAACCTGTACAATATTTCCAGTATGTAGACATCTGCTAAAAAAAAAAAAAAAACACACTGCACACAACAAATGTTCACATTTTCTTTGACCTCTTTTCTGGGAATAAAACCAATTTAGATGATTGTACTTACAGTGCGTTATACATCATGAGCGTGGTGGGAAGGTATAGGCTTTGCTTGTCTAAAGTATTGTTCTTACTGTTCCAACCTGTGTACATTATGCATGAGTTCAAAGTCAGGTGACATTTCGGATACGATAAATTGAAACACGGTGCTTTGAATTACTCATGAAGGGTTAACTTTTGTTTTAGTCAGGACAGGAAAAAACAAGCCATATATTGATCTTGTCTTGTGATATTTGTCTTACATAACACACAAGGTAAATTATCGTACTTTTTCATACAAATCAGAGCCGTGGATTAAAAAAACTGCAGGGCTGTAAAAGGCAGTTCAGCCCACACACTAGTGCCCCTCTCTTAACCTGAGGTCTTTGGTGTACCACTATTTCTCCCACCTACGGTTATTAATTTGAATTGCTCAGCAAATTTGTTTTAAAATACTGTAACAAAGTGCAGAGTGGCCAAAGATAATACATGTTCATTGCAATCATGGAAATATACAGTATCAATAATTCACTTCTCAAATTACATAACAGAAGCCTTCCTTATTGATAAGACACAAAAGAAGAGGTGATGCAATAACAGGAAATAAAGGGCCAATACTACTGCCATGATTTTAATTTGACTAAATTGCAGATTTGGTTGCATGCTCAATTAATTAGAACGACGAAGAATCACGGATAATTATTTGGTTCTGTGCTCATTAATTGGGTGATAATTAATAGAAGGCAAAAATACCAAAACACAAAGCATGAACAATTCTCTGACCTGTATGACGTGCTGTATTTGATGAGCGGTAATGTAATCTTTCTCATGTTTATCTTTTTTTTTTTTTTTTTTTTTTAAGCTGAAATTAAGGCTAGAGTTTAACTTAAAATTATTTTAATACAAGAAGATGCAGCCACATTGAGGATGCTGCAATTCTCCCACACCGATGGAAAAACCAAACAAAAAAGTGGACTTTAAACACAACTTTTTATGCAAAATAAATCCTATTTGGGGACAAAATATGACTGAAAAAGCATTTCATACACACATTATATTCATATTGTATGCTTTGTGTTTTGATACTTTCCATTGAGTGACTTTTTTCCACTGACCTTAAGCATGACACTTATGAGCACACAGGGAACTGCGAGCAGAACAATGTTCTCTGTGAACCTTGCAGACCAAAGCGCACCGTTTTGAATGCCAACAACACGCAGCACTTCCTTGAGCCGGAGTTCCTTCTCCAGCACAAGGCTTTTGATGGTCATGCACACAGTGTACATAAAGGCCAGCACCAGGAACATGGGGAGGATGTTTCCAATACTCTGAATGAAACTGGTTGTAAAAAACAAAAAAAACAATCAAAAGATGTCAGGATTGCACATTGACAAAGGGAGAATATATGGACATGGCTGTCTTTGATACAAAGTTAACACTGCCAGATGGGTGTGCTTTTAATCTGCTGCATACTCCTCATGTGTATATAGATGTTGGGTATTCTGTGATTAATGTCTATATATGAAGATCTACTGTACGACTACTCAAAATGTTGAACTGTGAATAAGAACAATGTTTTCCAGTATGCTCCAACAACTGTTGAAGAGTTTGCAGTATGTCCCTCTCTTCTTCACATGATTGTACAAAAATAAAAATAATACTATTTTGGTAAGAGGTTATTACATTTAAGTCATATTTTGAAAGACATTCAGTGTGAGATTTTCTTTGTCTTATGTGACAGTAAATTGAAAATCTTTGGCTTTGGGACTGCGGTTCGAACAAAACTGTCAAATTGCTGACATCACCTTGGGCTTCTGGAGAGTGCGATGAGCATTTTTCACTATATTTTGACTTGTGAGAGAAATGAAGATTAATTGAAAATAAAGAGACAAAAAGAGCATGAGCTTTTTACATGCCTACTCTATTTTAAAGGTTGCCTTTTGCAATCTCTACTTGCACTTGCTCCAGCAAAGTAAAAGAAAATGGAAACTGTTTTGCAGATACTGAAAATGTTATAAGCACGAGGGACAATCAAGACAATCTGAGTTATATTCATGGACTCAATGCCACTGAGGAGTTTTTTTATTTTCACATGCAGCTAACCTTCTTAAACCTGGTGCATCAGCTCAAACAAGCCATTTAGTGCTCCACCTCATGCCACAGATGATGTATGATGTGATGTGAACACAATAAGGCGATATTAAACTGGCTTCATAATGCCACCCAAATGCCACGTCAATATCTTCTCCTCTGCCAATACAACAAAGTGCTTCCTTTGCTTTATTAGACAGTGAAGGAGAGATATCAAATGGATTTTGACAAAGTATAGATTTCACATATCACATATGCGTGCATTCCATAAATACCGGGGATATATTGCAAGCAAAGCACTGTTCAGCACGGATGTATAAAGTTAAGTGAATTTGCAGTAATTGGAATGATGCTTTTCTTTCAAGGTATTTAACATACACAACTGACCAAATTACACTGCCAGCACATTTTCATAAAATTAATTGGTCCTTTGATTCTGGAAAAGTTTTTTTAAAGCCCTTTTTAAATCCCTGCCAAATGAGAACAGTTCATTCAAACATCTACTTTCCTTAATTGCTAGCTAGGCTCGCGTAAGTGCTTTTAACAGAAGGTGATTTTGAATCGGTAAGTGGTTTTTTATTAATCTTACTACTTTTCAAACGCATTTTCTTTCAAATTTTTTCCTGTTATCGAACTGTGACAGCTTTCATCTAAGTGAATGACTTGAATGGTACCAAGTGCGTTCGTTTTAAGTTTCAGTGTATGCAAAATAATGTTTAGCATGGAGAGTTTTGTCAATAAATCAACTGAGGATGAAAGTAGTGGATGGTCTTGCAAACACAACAAACAGATTAAGTTAGTTCCAGTGAGACCTTAGAGGGACTTCAGTTATACGAGAACTTGAATGAGAGGGGGACAGACTTGTTTTCGAGGACACTTCAACTGTCCTCGTGGGATGGATCACTTTCAAACGAGGCCTTGATAAGCAGCAAGAAAGGATTGGATGACACAGAGTTTCTAAAAGCTCAGAACGAGAGCACTCAAACCTAAATCTTTTACAAGATTACATAAATAAACAAAACCTCTTTGAGACTCGGAATTCAAACTTTAAGAGCTTGAAATCAATACACTTCAACAAATAAAGCTAACTCCTACATTAGCACCTTTTTCTAGGGAGGTAAGCAGCCTCAAGTTGCAAGAGCATCAGGTTGAATACTAATTCTGGTATTATCTGCTCCCGATTCTACCCTTACATCTCTGTAACAGCTGACAGCCTGTGTGAGTTAACTCCTTCTGTGACTTCTAGCCCTGGAGGGGGAGAGATCAGTCATGCACACCGTGTCTGACACTGACAACCTTGCCACCAGATGATCTTGAATTATATATTTGCTGATCGATCAAGGGTGCTTAAGTAATAAAACTCCCGGCAGGTCTCTCTTACGGGGCTCCAGTTACATTGGCAGCCTGACCTAAATTTAGGGAAGCTAGAAGACTGATTTCTCAGTGAATCGAGAGATAGTAGAGCGCATCCTCCCCAGAGGTTGGCGTTCTATGCTTCTTGTGTCATACTGAGCAAATATATCGTTGAGTTCCTTAGCTGGCTAAAAATGAGCATTTCATTGAAGGGAACAGACGCTATTATTCAATGTGGATCAGCTCATTGCTGGTACAAATTATTGCTTCAGGAAAAATGTGCCTGCGGTTACGACATAAAAGAGTAGTTAGGAACCCATATTCCGTGTTTTTTTTTTGTAACAGCAAGATCACATCCATAAAAAGAAGTATTATTCCATGAACCAACAGTGTAGCAACATTTTGAGAAACAATTGCCAAATTCATAACTCAGCTATATATTTACAAGAAGTGAAACATAATAACTGTTAACCATTGATAATGATGCACTGCTTCCATTAGTCCTTTCTTTAAATAATTCTATAAATATTAATAACCGGATAAATATTAAGAAATTGAAAGCATTATTTGTTCATGGAATTATACCAAAGTGGGGTCAAGACCTGTGAGAGATGAAAGCAAGCATTACATTTCATTTAGCTGACGCTTTTATCCAAAGTGACATCCAATAAGTGCATTCAACCATAAAGTTACAAACTCCAAACAGCAAGAATCATGTACAAGTACATTAGCTTCAAATAAGGCAACTACAAAGAGCCACATTTAAGTGCAACATGTGAGTGCAAATTTGTGTGTGTTTTGTAGCATCATCTTCTTAGCTAAGGTGAAGTCAGAAGATGTGTAGACTTTCAGCTGTCCTTCAGCAAGCAAGACATTTTGTCTTTCATTTAGCACTCACAGTTTTACATGCATTTTATTTCTTTACATTTAACAAAAATATTGTTTTTAAGATTAGCCTAAAAAATTGCCCGACATAAGTGCCTACGGTTTGCATTTGTTTTTCAGTAACCGCAACCCCAAGTTTAAAAATGTAAATTAAAAAAATTAAAAAGCAAACCAAATGTCTTATATACATCCAAATGATTCTTGAATGCCATTCAGTTTGAAAAGGGAAAAAAAAAAACAATTTGAAACTATTGTGAAAAATATATTTTACATTAATTGCAAATTCACCAGAACTGTACTGTATGTGCCTGGGTGGTATGAATACTGCAGCATCTGCCATTGGGGCCTCCATCTGATGCCATTAAATGCCAGGTCTTGAAAAATGTCACACAGGGTTAAATTAATGAATAAACAAAATAATTAATGCATAGCTCTTATTAAATGCGCACTCTGCTTTAGCACTAATCATAATGATTTGCTACACAGTCAGGCTTTGTATTGTGACCATTTAGCATCCGTGTAGCATAAATAAAATACAGTATCTACAATATATTATAAGCCCTTTTTTCGGCCATGGCTACAAAGGGGTCTTTCAACGTGTGGCCAGTCATACAGGGAATATTTTCACTACAGCAGGTCTCTTTTGCAGAGAGCAGAGGCACTATAAACATGAAACAAAACATTGACAGCTTATTTCCCTTGTTAGGAGCTTCAGATGTCCCAAATATGCTCAAATTGTTCGCCCACTCTCAGTACAAACAGTGCCCACATTAGGTTAATTAGCTGGTGTAAATGGACAAGACCACATTCCTCTCACATCCTTAAGTTGAACAGTCCTCACGCCTACTGCGGCCCTGTTATGTATTGCTGAAAGCAGCCTTAGATCTCACATCAAGCCCTTGTGAATCTAAAAGACCTACTGATGGGGAGCACAGCCATAATCATAATCCAAACAAGAGATGCCTCTGATTCAGCAGCGTGCAATGGTGCACAGGTCGCTGATAAAGGGCCAGTTTATGTGCTTTCAGGCCCTGCAAGGGTCTGGTTTTATCCCACACCGTCATCAGGCCTGTGCACAATGTGAATACGAAGACAGCGGAGGCTAATACAGTTCGATTATCTCAAGTTTGAAATGCCAACAGGGTCAGCTATGGTAGCCCGGATGGTAGTTGATCGGGTGCATTATAGTGAGGAAATGAAGAACGGAAAAATTATATTATTTCAAAGGCAGGTCTGATGTTAAGAGTGTTGAGCAGTATTGAGGTCAGTGCAGATAATACTACCTTGCTAGTTGAAGTTTATCAGTGAAGTAGAAATATGGTTTTTTCGAGTTTTTGTGGACTGGTAGCTGGAGAGGTGCCAGTTCACCTCCTGGGCACCGAACCCCCAACTGCTCGGGGTGCCTTTAATGGGCAGCCCCCTCACTCTGACATCTCTCCATTAGTGCATATGGAGGTCCTGGCATGTGTGTGTTATTTCGGGCCTGTGTGTAATGTGTGTTATAACTAACAACAGAGTGAAAAATGTAATTTCCCCTTGCGGGATCAATAAATCTTAATTGAAAGAAAGATAAAAAAGAAAGTGATTATATACCTTACAGAAACTAATGATGCAGTTTGCAACAGTTTCCTGAGTGTCCGTCTTTGTGTTATTTCACTCAATTATTCATGAATGAAATAGCAGTTTTCAAGTGTTAATAATTTATAGAAATGGTCAAATGGCTAGGCAGGCAAAAGAGTAAATGAAGGAGGGACTATTGCAGTGCTTTATGGCTCCAATTTTCTGTAATTATTAATCCTTTGTGTTAGGAAGATGAAACTGAGGCAATAGCATCTGCATTAGCAAATAAGCTGTACCATAACAGATCATTATCACAACAATGAGCTGCAAATGATGAGGCAAAAAATTGCTGCTTTTTATTTGAAAACCTATCAGAAATGCTCCATATTTAACATTCAACCTCTGATAGTGCTGTGTATTACTAGAAAATGGAGGAATCTGGAATCTGGTTTTAAGTTTTGGCAGTGAAGCTCCAGTTAATGTTAAAGCCACAATGAGAATATAAGAACCACTAGAAACCCCAAATGATGAAAGCCATATCAATAAAGCAATTACTTTGAACATGGATTTCATAGCACTAGGTCTTCTTTGTTTCCAATGTCTCCAAGACAAACATGTGGTACAGAATGGGGCATTATTACTTAATTATTATTACTCAAAACATGTAAACATCAGCAGCCCAAATGCATCTTCAATATGAAGTCAGAATTGTCATGCTTCTTCTTGCTTTGGCTTTTTTAAATATGCTGATCCAAACACTCTAAATTCTGTGCTATCCAAAGCACATACAATTTTAAAATTAGATCCCTAATCTGTGGAACTGCGTTTTCCCACGAGGAGTGTCTACTGAAAGGGGCGTATTGTGTTGTTGGACTTAAATCTCCCTGGTAATTATCTTTTCTCTTGATGGCATCATTGGGCTTTTCCTTTATTAATGAAGATCATAATGTTTTGTGGATGGGAGTTATTTCCCAGACTCTGAGGAAATCTTTGCTGTGGAAGATTAAGAGTGATACCGCATCATTTCTGTCCCTAGGTGAATGATTTAACATGGTAGAAGCCAGTGCTATCAATGGAAACATACACAACACAGACGGAGTCCGGTTATCAATCGTTGCTCATGATGAAGCTATGTACGTGAGACGTAAGGTACGTTACACTCACTTTGCGGAGAATTAAATGCCTCGGAAATACAAGGAAGGGACTCATGGTGGTTGCTTAAATAATTTAGCATCCATAAACTATTCAGGAATTTCCTGTGGTTTGACTAAAATCAATAGTTTTGGCCCACTCATTCCCTCTTGCTGCCTTCATTCATTTATTTTACATTGCTGACCCTTGATTCATGATTAAATTCATCCTTAAGGATGCTAGGTTGACTTTTTACATTGACATTATTAGAGGAGTTCCCAACCTTTGTCCCTTCACCTGTGAGCAGCGATAGCATAAGACAGCAGCAGACGAGCAACACAGACATAAAAAAAAGGGTAAGTTAGACAAATAACGGAACATCTTGAAGTTTCCAAAGGGTAATCTGGAAGTAATAAATGACTGCTAAAACCATAACTCAACTATGTGGTGGTAGTGAGTGGCAACTCCCCAGAGTGAGGCACATTTTATTGCTTATACATCCTTCCTCTTTCACTAATCACATGCTGACAGATGAAAGCTTTTGTACTCACGAGTCATTCACGTAGCAAGGGTATGGCATTTGCTGGACAAAAACACCCAGGGGTTGTGTCTTTGACGTTTGCGCTTGTATAATGCCATGGTCCATCATATCCTGCAGGTAGGCGAAGCCTCCCCATATATAGCGCAGGTTGTTAAAGGAGTTGTCTCGAGCTCCAGGAGACCATAACCTTATTAAAAGCAGACACACCATGATCCGTCTTAGCAAAGGGCAAGTAAACTACAACCAGAATGGTCAGAAATACTGTCAAAGTATCATGAATGTTTATAGAGGTTATACAGTATGTTTTAACAGTAAACTTTGAAAGACAAAAAAAAACAAAAAAAAAACACAGTAAACAGAAAAGACAATAAAATCCAGCATATTCTTCATCTTTGGGCTGAAAGGAATACTTTGACATTTTTGGAAATTATGTTTTTTAGCTCTCTTGCAGAGAGTTAGAAGCGAAGACGAAAGCAGGTGATGAGTTTAGCTTAAAATGTATTGGTCAATGGTCAAATACAATCATTAGCACAACGTAGTGACATTTGACGTCTGCTTTTAACCCATCCTAAGAAGCAGCGGGCTGCTAAAAACATGCGGAAGAGAGGAGTTGGGGATCAAACCGCCAACCTTGATTTTGAAAGACACCCTCTCTACCTCCTTAGCAAGAATACTGAAAACTGAAAGCAGGGGGGAAACAGCTAGCCTGGTTCTGTCTAATGGTTAGGTTGGTAGCACTGGCAGGCAAATTGTCTTTTTACCTTTGGACAGAGCTTGGTCTTCAAGGAAGAGCAAGGAGACAGTTTAGCTTAAGCTTAATTGAGCATAAATACTGGTAGCAGGGGAAACGTCCCTAGCAATGTCCAATGGTACCAACAATCTGCATACCAGCACCTGTAAAGCTGACTAATGATTTAGAGATGGCCCGACACAATTTTTTGCTTCCCGATACCGATTCCGATACCTGAACTTGCGCATGGGCCGATACCGAGTACCGAGCCGATACCAGTGTGTCATATATTTTATTATGTTTTAACAACTGTATACTACTATCCCTGTATGGATGTGATATGATTTCTATCTTTGTTGTCGGTCTGGCTCAGGTTAAACTCTTTGTGAAACATGGACAAACACAAACAATGAATGTCATATAACTTTCTTTTATTATCCAGTTTGACAGTCAGTTATAACGGATAAGAACTTAAATAAACTACTTTACCGTAAATCTTCTTTAGGGCTTTATTTCGTGCTATCGGATCAGTGCATAAACTCCGATACGATACAACAGTACTTCCTGATACCGATACCAGTATCGGTATCGGCTCCGGTATAGTCCATCTCTAGTTTAGTTACCAACATTTACCTTTGGACAAGCCAAGCTAGCGGTTTCGCCGTTACCAGTATTTATGCTAAGCCAAGCTAACCATCTCTTGGCCCTACACGAAGCACACGGATATAAGCCTTATGTCAAACTTCTCATCCAACTTGGCGAAAGCAAATAAGTACATTTCCCAAAATGTCAAATTATTCTTTTAATCCAAGCAACCTGTTACATAAAAAAGTCAGAAGGAAAAAAACGTTGCTGTTTTTCAGAAAGTAAATGTAGTATATCAATAGGTCTTACCTGCTTTTCACTTTGTTGGTAATCTCAACATCATTAATGTCCATGCGTATTTTGTATTTGACATAAGGAGGGGGTTGGCTGGAGTTTGGCTGGAGGTTTAGAAAGACAACACCAGCCCAGTATGTACCATTGTTCAGAAGCTCCAGTGCTCTGTCCACCAGATGGTTTTCAGTGGGGGCTGCCTCAAACTTATTCAGATCTAAACACTGTCAACAGAGGTATAACAAATATTTCTTATTTTGTACATGATCTTCTTCTAGTAAATCATTCCTGTTGCATATAAATCATTGGTATCCACATAATAGGGAATAAAACAGAGACAGGCATGAACTCACTGACAGAATGGCAGATGGATATTCAGCGAAAAGTATTACTCAGCTATTGACTAAACCGTGCAGTGTAGTTCCAAATTATCTGGAGCTGCCAGGGGGTGGGAAATTTTTTGGGCTTCAGCAGAGACAAGCAAATGAGATACAGCCTCACTAGCACTCCCTGTTCTGTAGCCTTGTCCCCCTGTTTCATGAAACGATAATGAGCTAGGCATCCTGGGAGGCAGTCACACCTGACAGCTGTCCACACATCCCGGTGCTGCAATAGTTTTATCATTTCTTGCCCAGGATTCTCTAGTCTGTATTCTATTTCAAGCTATGGTAGTAAACAAAATATCACAGCAACAGCATTTGTTCAGTATTAACTGGCGAGGATATCACAGCAGTTGAATGGTTAAGTTTGGACTTAAGTGCTGAGTTTAACATACGGAAGAAATTGATAGGACCTACATTAACTGCTACATTAAATCATAATCAATCATCTAGCAGAAAGATTGCTGTTCTTACATGTATATTTAAATTAACTAAACATATCACAGTCTACTGCATTTACAAATGGCCTTTAGAGACTTTTCTTGTCTCTATTTAATCTTTAAATATCAGTACTATTCTCTGTCACGACAAGCCTTACCAACCATGATGTTTCCATAAGAGATAGAGCAAGATTGTTAATGCATTTTGGGTTATCTTTTGTCTTTGACCACTGGGCCAGCAGCTAAGGCTACGCTGTCTGTTATCAACAATCTGACTCCAGCTCTGGACTGAGAAACTGGCCCCGCTGATAGCTCGCCAATCCCATCCTGGCCTAATTCAGAGGAACATGCAGGGAAACACGATGAGTTGTTCTGGTTCTGGTTGCATCATGCTTGTAGAATATGTACTACACAAACTAAAAAAAGACTAAATGAGTTAAAGTATGTGTCCTTAATGTTTAAGCCAAACATTACTATACAGCAATGCAACATTCTCAATAAGCAACAGACCAGTGCCGTCTGAAACTAGTAATGAAATGTTATTTCCAGGATTATGAAGATGATGCAATGGTGATGTTTATCATTGTTACTGCTGCCAGGAACACCTTCATAATGACCTGTTACGCAGTTTACATGACTATTGCTCTCATTTTTCTTTTTTAAATAAATTCCACCATTCGTATCTTGATCCTATTAAATTGTTGGGCAGTTCATAGAAGACGCAGGGCAGCAGATATTAGTGGCCCTAATTTGGGCCGGTGCTATTAAAGACATGCAGCCTGATTCCTCAGTGTTTATGCTGGTGGTGGCAACATAGTGAGAGACATGCCAATTATACATTGACCACAGAGTGTTAGGCATTGATCTTGAGTTATACATTTGCTCGAACAGATTATTATTTCAAAGATACACATTACTAATTTGTGAGCACATATTATCAAAAAGCTCACAAGTGGAAGAAATGTGCAGATACAGATACAGCACATTTTCTCTCCAGGTTAAAGAAATCAGTTTGCACTTAAGAGGGATTTTTGTATGATTGGTCATGAAGCAAACATTCCTACTTTTCCTTTTCTATTCAGCAGTAAATTAGATTATATATACTGTAGTGTGCCATTGTTAGCCTAATTTGCGTTACTATTTTAATGAAGTTGCCTTATGGCTATTGCACCTGGCCACTGCATTGTCAATGCTGAAAAAAGATACTATTCAGCTGTATATTAAAAGGAGCTCTCTAATTTCCTACAGATGTATTCACTCAGACAAGAGGACACCACAGTAAAGGTTGTCCAATAACTGTCCCTATCCTGGGATCAATTTTGAGCAATGCAATTACCATTAGGGCAGAAAATAGATTGCATTATGTTGGAATTTCATTGCCCATGTATGGCTAAGCTCAAGGGCCCAACCTGCCATCTTACCTGCCTGTGGATTTATATTATGTTTGTGTATGAGTGTGGTAGGGGTTGTGGGGGGAGGCTTAGTACGTGTGTTTGATCACACACAGAGAAAGAAGGGTTTCGCTGCACACTGTGCCACGGATCGATATATTACTGTCAACTGCATGTGTGTTCCTATTAAGAGACACCACTTTGTTTGATGCCAAAACAGATTCACTATAGTCAGGCCAATAACAATGTTTTTTTATGATTATCACGGAGGCAATGTCGTGACAGATCTTCCTGTGTGCTTGACAGTTTGCTAAGTCAAGGACATTACACTTTAATGAACAAAAAACCAAAGTCTTGTTTGCTTGTTCTCCAAAAAAACACAAAAGGTGACAGAGTTCGCAAGATAAAAAAAGAAAATAAACTACATGTCATTTAAAAAGCCTTGATTTTGGTTTGAAAATTTGCAACAAAACAGCTAAGACACAAAAATCCGTGCTAAACATGCACACATTGTGTGCTAGATGCTTAGCGCCATGCTTACGCACTGTAGCACCTCTGCTGTTGTGCCAGAGTTCTGTTACAATTGTGAACAGAAATTTACAAGGGTAAATTAAAGTGCAGCAATTACGTCAAGGATACAGGACTGTTTACAGATCACTGTCTTATGTATGTAAGTAAAAGTATGTGTGGCCATTGACACTGTAAAATAAAGTACCTATATTTAATGTGGATAGTAAGATGCTGCATTTGCTTGGCATGGCTTAATAACTTAAGCCATGCCAATGCACGCTCATCTGGATCATGTTTTTAGCAAACAAACAACCCAGAAAAGAAAGCTTATACATTAGAATTGAACAACTTATTCTTTTTGTTTGAGCACTTTAAAGGTCATATAGCACTTGGTTTTAACGCTAACTCCAACCAAGGAAATCACATAGGTAATATTGGGTGAACTGGATAAATAACACAGAAGGGAGAGGCTAAAAGAGAAAGTGGCAGGCAGAAGAATATGTATTGCCAATTTCCTCAACAGTGAGAATTATACTTTAGAAGATCTTAAATGTCAGAGAACAGTCCATCTTTTTAAATCAAATCTTTCACTTTACTGAAGAGGTCACACAACCCTCCGGTGCATGAGTGAACTCAAAGCCGGGTTTGTGAGTTGCTACGCGTTTCATAAAAGCATAGACAAAAAAATTACATACGCCGAGAAAGTTGGAGAGAAGCTTCAGGATCCCTGTAGTGGAGTTGTAAACACCTCGCCAGTCATAGGGTGGCATGCCTGGTGGACGATCCTCTGGAGGCCCGTTGTACAGGAAGTTGGCCAGCAGGTTGGCTGTCCATTGTGTGCCGTTGAGACGCTGGTTGAGGAGAGCAGCAAACACTGGATTCGCCAGCAAAGCCTGATTTCAAAGGCAAGGAGATGGGTTTAATAATAGTTACTCTGGTTACTAGAGATTGGAATGGAATTTGAATGAGGACCAAAGCATTTTAGACCACAGCGTATTATTTTAGAAGGGAAAGCATGGGAGGTCAGCTTTGTGCTTAGGTGGCAGTGACATTCATTTTTCTGCAGCATTAATTAGGAGCGTTAAGATAGATGGCACTATTGTACTTCAGACTCTGGGATACACATCAAATATTCTCCTGGCCAAGAAGTGCTCATGTACAGCCCAAAGTATACATACACATACAGTAGCATATGCACATTTGAATGGACACACATTATAAGCAGTGTAAATAAATGCAAACTAAAACTGTGCACAAACATACATGTATCATACGTACACACGAACAAAAATCAAGTACACAAAACAGAGGTAAAGGTGAATGCTAATTCCCCCTCCTCTCAATCCTTCACTAAAATGATAACAATGTATATAAAGCCTCTTTTAGGTCATGGATCAAGCTGTAATTGCTCTTATCATGCAATGAATTAATAAAAGCAATATGCTGATCTGGGAGCAAACCTAACCTTGCTACAAGTACTTTAACCCTACACACTGTGAATACAATACATGAATATGCATACGTATTTTTGTTGTGAGAAAAAAATGGTTAAGAGCTCCTCAAATAGCTCTCGCATAATAAGATATTTTTACTCCCACCTATTGGTTTTAATGTGTTGCCCTCTATTTAGTAGCCATAACCATTCCCCTCACTCCCATCCAGTTTTAGCCTGCTGTAAAATTAACGCTCAATTATTAATATGAAACTGTTCCTGTAATGGCAGTGTTACTACACAAACTAAACATAACAGTGATAATTTACCTGCCATATTGTACACAGGGAAAACTGAAAAGGAACATAAACTCGCTGAGATAAGTTATTTTAAATTACCCAACCACTTATAATTTTAAGGGAAAAAAACATAACTACTCTTTCCAAACCACTCATTCCAGTAGTTGATTGTGTATGGTTCTTATTTGAAAGTGGAAAATGTGGACTCTGACTTTTGGAGAGGAAAGGGCACCGTACGTCTGCCGAGAATTGGGCTTCTAAAAAAGAAAAGAAATTCTGAGTTGAGATTTATATATATTCTGGCCAGTGTGCTCTGTGGCATTTCAGTGTCAACACTTTTGATGATATTCTGCTAAACCTTAGAACGTGTCAAATTAAGTAATCTCTATGCTGCATGTGACCTTTTAAAAAATCAGTACATCCATCTTAGTGGGTGCTACATTAAGGACATAAGCCATCAAGTATTAGTGTATTTTAAAGTCTGAGTCATTTTGAAATAGTAGTCGCATGTGGCATTTGCAGATATGCTGTTTAAACTTGTTGGTCATGTATAAATGTTTGGATCTCCTAGTGAGAAGTGAAATGTTTTTGCTTGCCTTTATAAATAGTTAGAACCTTGTGGCAAATGGCCAATGAGAACTTACTAAAATGCATACTAGGTTTTAAAATGTTTACATAGGTGACAGATTACATGATAGTGCACAAGTGTTGATATTTGCTCATGTGGGAAACTATTTAATTTAATGTCCAGGATACAAAAGTTGTTTTCTACAAAGATTATGGGTCCTGTTATATTAAGTTATTACCTCTCTATATAGTAGTTTTTATTGTTAGCGGTGGCATCTGCCATTCCCACACCGGATTCAAGTTGCCTTTCACAGGAAATGGCATGCATGTAACCAGTGTAATTGTATCTTCTTGATAACAGCTTGGCTGTTTACGCTTTGCTTTCTTTACACCATGTCAGAACTGTATTAAGTTACATCTAATGCAAAGGAACGTCCTAGTGCTGCTGCATGCTTCACAAGCATTAAAGCAGTGCATTTGTCATTGCGGTTAGCCTAATCGTTGACCAAAATGTGATACTGAAGACATTTTCTGCATGTCTGGACAGCAGATCACTGTTAAATATTACAGGGGGGAATGAAATAAAAAAAAAGGACCAGCTACAGTGAACTGTTTGATGAAGAGTTCTTCAACTTCTGTGCTCTGCTGTTGTGGAAAACTACTTGTGCCAAGTGCAGCACGAAATCAGATCGTAGTTGCTCATGGCATCATGGAAAAAGGCCGATCGCTGACTTCTTTATTAAAACAAAGTGAGTCTGTTTGGCTGCACTGTACTGTATTTCTGACGAAGAAGCTGCTCCAGAATTCTGGGACCTGCAGTATTAAACTGCACTTGCTGTTACCACGGTAACCATGGGTGTTGCCAAATCAACTTAAGGTTTACAACTTTAACGTGTAAACACTATGTAAAGCCATGGGTAGTTATGTCAAACATATTTTTTTTCGACCACTTTTAATCCGTAAACCATCTCTGTACAGTCCTGTATGTCTCTGTATGTCCTTCAATCCGGCTCTGCACGCTAGATCTTCTATCTCATGTGTAGTTGTGGTGGTGATGGTAATTGGTCCATCAACGTGAAAACGTGTCTGCAACCTTGAAGAACCTCTGAAGATGACAAACCTCCGAAGCCACCGGCTCCGGAGCGCGATGTGGAGACGGGGAGAGAGAGAGCCAGGCCGGGAGAAAATGAAGACAAAGGACGAGTGCCGGCCCATTTGTGTAAAGGTTAGGGCTAGGGTAATGAATACCCTGGCTATATGGAGCTCCCAATGTCTGCTCCCCTCCAGCTGCCTATAAGCTCATTTGGAGTGACACTGGAGTAATGTCAGTGTCAAGGAAATACGGCGAGAGGCAAAGAGAGAGGGAAGGAGAAAAAAAGGGAGGAAGAGAAGTGGTGGCAGAGAGTCCATGTCCTCTACTTCTATAGATAATCCTTTCAGCCAGTATGAAAATTATCCTGCACTTATCCATAATTACTTTCCTCCCTTGGTTTCCAGAAGGTGCAACAAATTGATATACACGACATGTATATTCTCACCTGCAGTATATATAAGGCTCATCATTGCTTACTGATTTTTACAGAGAAATTCCAGGATTTTTAACATAGAATTATGTATTTTCTCCACAAGTTTTTATTTAAAAGTGGTTGCATTTTCTGCTGAAAAAACACAAGGTTTTTCTCTACGACTAGCCCAGCTTGATAAAAATGCAGTTAAATGAAGAAAAAAAAAATTTGTAAATGAGCCACTGATCATGTGCCAGAGACCATCTAATTAAAAAAGAAAAGAAACTGAAAAGGATGAGATTTGCCATTACCGTAATGTTGTTAGGCAACCAAGTACATAAGCTGTCCAGCACATAACCCTCTGGAAAACCACATCGTTGTTTTGTACTCTTTTATGAACAACAGAAACGACACACTAATGAATACATTATAGTTAATTAGTGAGCTTTAGAGGTACAGGTGGGTGACTGGCTGTTTCCCTGTTTCTAGTTTTTATGCTAAGCTAATGGTCTCCTGGATGTTTCTTCCCATTTATTGTATAGATATGAGAGTGGTATCAATGCAACTCTGGGCAAGAAAGCAACAAAAGCATATTTCACAACATGTTAGACAATTCTTTTGCCATACGTTTGTACTGTACAGGTTAAATGTGAAACGGTATCATACAAAAGCTGCTTTTTGAGACTATCCAACTGAAGCCAAAAGTACTGCAGGTGAAATTTGACATGTTGAATTTGAAGTGTGAAATATAATTTTTCAGTATTCTCTGAAACTTGTCACTTATCTGTTGAGAAACTAGATACTAAACTTTTCTGAATACCTAAGAAAAAATAAATAATGTGGGCTCCAGTCTTTTTGTTGTAGTGCTTCTCAGTGCAGAGTCTTACCCGTAATAAATTGACTTGACGACTATTTTGAAGGAAATTCCAGACACGTGGTCCGAGTTTATTCCATGAATCAGCGAGCTCTTTAAGCATAGCCAAGGCATTGAATGTGCTATTTGCCTGAAACAAAAAAGAACAAGATTTAAAAAAAAAACATATGTACAGTATATAGTTATCACACCTTTCCCTGACTGAGAGACTTTTCTACTCGCTGTGAGCCAATCCAGATATGAAAGTACTCCACATCTGCACATTTCAGCTAATCCCTAGAGGAACTCATCACATTGTAACACTGCCACCCCCCACGGTGACAAATGTAAATGGGGTTATTTACCACTGAACATTGACTTGTAAACAATCTGACTATGTCTGGTGTGAAAAGGGCCCCCTGCTTCAGCACCGGGCCGCTTGCTGTGAAGTCGGCAGATTTTGCTCATTCTCATTATGCATTCTCAATGCAAAATCCCCACTGCCTGCCTGTTGTTTGTTTTGCTCACGCAGTTATCAAAATGATGCTAATATTGGAGAAATGTCATATCATGAAAATGCATTTCATTCACCACGTTCTCTGAACAGGCCTCCTGACTAACTATTGTATTATTTTTGTTTTTATTCCCCAGGTGGTAACTTTGTGTCACATTTTTGTTTTTCATTCCCCCACTGGAGGCTTCTTCACTACTCCACAGTACTGATACATGCAACTGGCCTGATCCTGTGCATAGAATATATTCAAATACTGTATGTCAACAAAACAAAGACAATGGGTGTTTTTGGCTTTCACTAAACTTGCTCATACCATACACTGATATTAGCAAGATATTCAGCTACTTTTTAAGTTCAGAAAAAGTCAGTGTCCATGTAAATGTTTTTCATTTCTCTTACCTCTTTCACCATGAGGCGAACAGCGGGTGTATCAGGTGTGTAGAGGACTTTGCCTTGCAATAACGGCTTGAAGGTGCTCCAAATAAGGCTCAGACCAGGTGTGCCCTCCAGGGTGTCGACAAGAGTCTGACAAAAACCATCTATATAAGAGAAGAGAAGAGGAGAGAAGAGAGGGAAAGTCAAGCCAAAAACAAGAAAATACTTTTAAATTTCAGAATCCTGTGCTAATGTACGTATGCTCCAAGAGTAGAAACAAGCTTCATCTAGACGAAATCATCAAATTTGCAGCACCCAAGAAGCAAACATGATAAATACTGCACATGAGCTTGAAATTCATTTGTGGCTACCATAACAACCCTCACAATACTTTTTCTCAATCCAGAGTGAGCAAATATGAACACAGTATGCAATTAGGCATACAGCTTAACTATTTAATTGCATTTTTATCACTAAACCAGACATCTTCCCTATCTTTTAGAATTTATTTTAAAGTCTTTCTCTTAGTTTTCCAGGCACTAAATGGCCTCTGCCCCTTTTATATCACGGACTCCATATCATTTTATGATCATCCACGAACCCTAAGATCCTCCACAGCTGCTCTTTTAACTGTTCCCAAGGTCGCCACAAAAACCTTTGGGGATGCTACTTTTAAACAAAACCTCAAAAGGTATCTTTTTCATATAGCCTATAACTAGCAGCTGTCTGTTATAATCTTTTAGGATTTTCTCTAATTTTAAGATAATAGTAACGTTCATTTCCTCGTTCCTCCTTGTATATGGCTTTAAACTTACGTTTTCAGTGCTTTTGTTTTTGCTGCTGAATTGTAACATGGAAGGTGCTTTATAAATAAAGTTCGAAAGTTCGTTTTGAAGTGGTTTGGGGATCCAAACATTTTCCTAAATCAAAGTTTGCATGTTTATCCTATGAGTGTTGGAATGTGAGAAAATCACATTTATGCAAGTAAAATAAGAAATCAAATCTCATATATCTATTAACAAAAAGAAATATACGTCACATATACTGATGCATAAAAACTGGCTGCTATGCAGAAGTAACATACATAAGTATGTAAGTAAATAACTGGAAAGAAGACAGCGCCATGAGTTTACACCATTAGGGACAGTATTGTTGCAATCCCTGCACTTCAGAACAGATAGCTATTATTTATAACTGCTACGAACGACTTCTTTTGTACACTCATTTGTACTTTGAAGAAGTACTTTGTACCAACAGGACAGGCAGCAGCTCCTGTCGCCCTGATACAACATTTAGGAGTAGAATTGTTTGTTAAAAGTGTTTATTGCAGCATATTGTTAGGAAAGCCATGTAATTACTAGTTTTTGTATTTCTTAAGTTAGAGGACTGACAAACTGACAACGTTTTTGGAACATGATGAATTCTGACACCCAACATCTAGACTGGTTTTTCTTCTTAAACTTATGGAAAGCCTTTGTAAATAGTTATGCATTAACTATTCACAAAGGCTTTCCAAGGCTTTATTTTACTTCTATACATTTTGTTTGTCCTCTGGGTGTTCTGTGTTTTTATTGTTTCAATTTTTCTTCGTATATTACTTTGCCTTATGTTATTATTCCCTTACTTTGGAATATGTTAACTATATAAATAAAGTTAAATATTATCATTGTTTAGACGTGACTCCAGACGACAATCTAATTCTATCTGTTAAAACACACAATTGGTGTGTCTTCCAAACACTAGCAAGATTTTCTTTTTTTTCTGGGTATTACCTACCGGAGTTACTGAAATAAAAAAACTCCCATTAGGTATACATTGTGTCTGTTACTGTTTTTTTTTTTATATATCAACAACTAGAGAGTTCCAAAGTGGACGTATATACAAGACATTTTGGAACACACAAACAGGCAGAGGAAAACAAAAACCAAGAGTTTAGACCTGAGTATATAAGGAAAATCTTCTGTGGAGCACAGGGGCAAAGTCAATATGCTCAGCAGCAGTACAATCATTACTAATTTAACTTATCTGCCAACGTGAATATTGCCAGGTTTGGAGAGTGCTGAATAGGTTACATAAGGACCTGCACTGCAAGGAATGGGGACTGAAGTAGCTTGTGCTTAGCTTACGCCTGCCCCTTGTTGTGACAGAATATATGGGATTCTTGCAGTGCAGTAGTTCATCAGACAAATGATCAATCCGGTTTGTCATCTGCCAGTCAATACAACTGTCTTCTTCTTGATCTGTTGCTAAGTGTCCCCTTTTGTTCAGACACCTGTCATGTAATCAGTCCTTTTTCACGTCCCCCGTCACAACCACAACCTCAATCCTCCACTTCTTCTCATCTCACCAGGGTGACCATTTCCCCCATCAGGGAGATTTTAAAAGCCATTTTCAATGCAATTAAATGTTAGCCTTTCTGCCTCCCGGCCATCTTCCCCAGGTGCTCCTGGGAGCTCTGTGTGCGGGCAGCTAATGGCCAACCCTTAGTCTGAGTCTGGCCAGCTGTTCTCTCCACGGACTGCACAGATGCCACTTCCTGCAAACACTTGAAAGAAAAGGAGTGTGACACAGCTCAGTAGCGCTTTGCTGTTAGGAGCTTCTTGTCACTCCAAACTATAAAACATTTTGTATTCAAGAGAAAAAAAAGTATACTTATAGTTAATTATACTGTAGATCATTTATATTGTGCATGTCAATAAAAGTAAGGAAGGAAAGGGCTTTGATTTTTAATGGAATAAAATGCCAAAATAAACTTATCAAGGGACTGAGAGACAATGAACACGAGAGGGCAGAGTAGACTGATGATCTTAAAGCAGTAATTCCCATTCTGGAGGTCTGGACCCGTGATCGGGTACCCAAACAAATCTGAGGGGCCACAAAATAATTAAATAGCTAAGAAAGAAACATTTATATATTTATGTTACAAAATGATGTGTATTTTTTTTTTTACAGCTTATCTGAAGTTTTTGCTCTTTTGCGGGTGAAATACAGGACACTGTTATCTACAAATCCTTGAAACAATCTAAAAAAAAACAACCTTAAAGTGCCCATATTATGAAAAAAACATTTTTTCTGGGATTTGGGGTGTTCTTTTGTGTCTCTGGTGCTTACACACACATAAAAACTTTTTAAAAAAATCCATCCATGCTGTTTTGAGTGAGATACGGTTTCTGAATGTGTCCTGCCTTCAGTCTCCTAGTGAGCTGTTCAAAATCAGCTGGCTAACCACAACCGTTAGCTCGTAGCATTAGCATGCTAATGCTAGCGTTAGCATGCTAATGGTAATGCTAACGCTAGCATGCTACGTCGTTCTCAATAGCAAAGCACTGCTACAACAACACACACAAGTTCACCATAATCTACAAAAGAACTACTTACATGTGCGCCCTCATTTAGAAGTCTCCCAGCTAATCCTGCCTTGTAACTAACCAAAGTTGGAGAAACAGGCTTTCTTTTACGGTCTCTAGAGTTAGCTAGCTGACATGATCTACATCTGAGCTACTGAGCATGTGCGAGTGCAATCAAATATAGTACAGAAGAAGAAAAGAGGTCTGACTCTGTAGCTAAAAAAGAAACCAGGTGAAAAGAGGATCTGCAGCAGTGAGAGAGAGCTGTGCAGTACAACAAAAAGATGGTGTTTTTTGAAAATTAAACCATGTAAACCTATTCTGGTACAACCTTAAAATACAGTTATGGACCTGAAAATGAGTATAATATGGGCGCTTTAAATGGTTAAAATTGCTTATAACTCACATTCACATAGGCAGGTAGCCTGACAAGTTTTTGACCACTAGTGGTGCTAGGGAGTGGGTCTATTCCTGATGCCAGTTTCATTCTTATTCCACTGATTGACAGCTGGTGGTAACATGCAAAAAGACACAGCGAACCACGTCGTTTAAATAGCAAATGCACCTGCGCCCATCTTTGCGTCCATGGGCGTGTTGGTCTTACAGAGAGGTGTGTTCAGGTGCATTCTTGGCGTACTGCTATCTTGAGGCAGCGGAAATTGATCAGACAGTAAATTTAGCATATTAGACCAAAGTGAACAAGCTGACAAATATGTGTGAAGTAGCTCAGCAATGAAATACATTTACTCATGTTACTGTATTGAGTAGTTTTGTTGTGTATTTTGTATTTTTCAAGTAGTTTTTAAAATCGTATTTTAAAATGTACTTGATTACGTTTTGAGTGAGGTACTGTATTTCGCTACATTACAAATCCTATCCGTTATTGAGTAAAAAAAAAAAAAAAAAAACGTTGACTAACAAAAACAGAAAGGAAGAAAAAAGAAAAAGTTGCAAGGCAAGGTGGAGGGTGGGGGTGTGGCCTTGACCAACTGCCACTTTGCTTGTTTGAAAGCCCTGATGTCTCTCTCTCATGGGCGGGCCAAATTCTCTGGGTGGGCAAAGCAGAGAAAGGGGAGGTAACCTTGCTCCTTATGAGCTCATAAGGAGAAGATTCCAGATCAGCCCATCTGAGCTTTCATTTTCTCAAAGGCAGAGCAGGATACTATGGAGGAAATATTTATTCATAATTCAAATTGAAAGTCCAAAGAGAAATTGAAAGTCCAAAGGGAAAACAAAGCGAGATCAAATTAAAAATATTATTATTATTTTTAAAATTTTCCATTTGGCTTTGGCTTTTGAATTTAATATTTGGCTTTTGAATTTCAATTTAACATTGGATTTTAATTTTAATTTAATATTTGGCTTTTGAATTTCAATTTAACATTGGATTTTAATTTTCATTTGGCTTTTGAATTTCAATTTAACATTGGATTTTAATTTTCATTTAATATTTGGCTTTTGAATTTCAATTTAACATTGAATTAAATTCAAAAGCCAAAGCCAAATGGAAAATTTTAAAAATAATAATATTTTTAATTTGATCTCGCTTTGTTTTCCCTTTGGATTTTCAATTTCTCTTTGGAATTTCAATTTGAATTATGAATAAATATTTCCTCCATAGGATACCCATATCGCCATTTCTAGCCACTGGGGGACCATAGGCAGGCTGGGGGAACTAAGATTAATGTTAAAAAACCTCAAAGTGAAATTTTCATGCCATGGGACCTTTAATACATCCATGGTCCGGTCGGACCCCTGTGTCCGCGAGCCGCAAACTGAGCGGGAGACGTGAATAAGCGGTTATCCCTCAAAAATGTCAGCTCATGGGAAAGAAAGAAAGGTCGATACAGAGTGCCGAGTTTTTAACCAAACATGGACTTTGAAGTATTTATTTACAGAAGTCAAAGGTAAAGCTGTGTGCTTAGTTCCAGGAGAACAGATCGCTGTGTAAAAGGATTATAATTTGAATCGCCACTACACTAAACATGCAGAGAAATACAACTTGACTGATCGACTTGACATCTGAAGCTTTGCTAGTTAAGCTGCAAACGCAACAAGACTTTTTTACCAAACGTCAAGACCAGCTTTGTGATATCCCACAAAATCGCCAAAAACAGTAAGCCATTTTTCTTTAATTAAAAACAAAATAGTTTTGTAAAATAGGACATATACATATACCCACGACATATACATATACCCACGCCCTGTTTTACAGTTTTTTTTAAATGTAATGTAAGTACATTAAGTACATTTTAAATTAACTACTTATTACTTTTACTTGAGTAATTTTTCAGATAGGTATTTTTACTTGTATTTGAGTAATATCTCATCAAAGTATTGGTACTTTTAATTGAGTAAAAAATGTTAGTACTTTGTCCACCTGTAGCTCAGCCACATATGCAGGGTCTGACTGTGCAATGCTCTGTATGTACTGTAAGCTTTAGAATGTTAAACTGAATCCTAGTTCCATTATATTGGGAGAGAAGGCAGTCCTCTACTTTAATTTAAAAACAGGTTCTGATTACGAAAGGGACTATGAGAATAGACAGCAATGCAAAGGGACCTTGACCAACTTCTTCGGGCCAATTACAAGACAAAAAGAATTCAAGAAGAATTCAGAATTCTACAACGGAGCATGGATATAGGTGGCAGTGACAAATGCATAACAGTCAAACATTTGTATCATGGGAAAGATTGATCAGATATTTTGTGTGCTAAAGGGATCATCAGAATACAGAGGTTATACATTCTTTTTGACAACAGACTTTTACTGTTCTTCTTTTAAACTGCGGTTTTGTGAAAAAAAAAAGAAAAAGAGAATCTGTTCTTTACACCACACTGAAAAAACTGATTCTGACCCCTTGTAAATGTTACATGTTTTAGTCTGGTTTATTTCATAGATTTTAATGTGTTATTAAATCCTACATATTTCTGTTAATTAATTTTCAAAAGCACTGCCCTTGTTTAAAACAAGTTAATTTCAGTCAATTAAAAGTAATTAGAAAAAAATATGTAAAATTAAATTTCCACATACTATGTGGTCTGCGCATGTGCAGCCACATGCCGCCACTTTGTTCTAAAGGCTGGATTGAACGTTATCCCTCGTTAGTAGCTCCTTGAATGCTGTATCCATAGCTCTGCATTTTCGGTAAGTAAGCAATTTATAATCATTGGTGTGTTATAATTTTATTTGAACAGGTTTCTGTTAACACTAGCCAATGCTATCAGTTTGTGTTTTGATAAATTAACATTTGCTAACGTTAGAGCGACTAGTTTAGCTAGCTAGTTGTGTAGCTAGTAAGTTAACTTGAGTGTAACAGATGTATCTTAACATTTTAAGCTAACTTTATAGCTCTCAAGTTAAATGCATGGTGATTTCAGTGTTTGTCTTGTTAGACTTATTTGTTAGTTTGTGGACATTGAATAAACAGGTTTACTAATGTTAATTGACAGTTTAATTGTAGGTAGTTTCACATTCCCTGCTGTATGGGCTTGTAGACTAGCTAGACTACTTTATTCCTAACTTGCTGTAAGCATGTTTTCTAATATTGTCAGTGTGTTAACATAAAGACAAAATACACCTGTGAAATCATGTTGGTAAAAGTTGCTTAATGTGCCCAAACAGCAATCATTTATGCTTCTACATAATGGCAGCCCTAGGTAGGTGCATGCCTGAAATACCGTTAGCCTAATTCAAAACACAACACGGAGTGGCAGACACAGCAACAGCCATTTCAGGCTAAGAGCAGATTTTATAAAACCGAAAATAATCAACACATTGTGCCTCTTGAGGAAACAATAAATAAAAAGTCGTGGGTTTGTGTAAGCAGACCTTGATATTGTGTGTGTTTAATATTAACATTTAATGTATACTCCGGTCCTTCCCTTTACCGTTTCTTTGAAGGTATCTATTTTTTTGACACCCGTATTCCGCGAAGACCCGTCCCTACTCTGCCTCTGATTGGCTCCGACTGTGACATCTAAACCTAACCAACCAAAACAACGAAGGCAACGAACACTAGCCAATCAGAGGCAGGTCTTCACGGAATACGGGTAAGGGGAGAAAAAAAAAAAAAGAAGCTCCTCTTCACTGCGTGGTAGCAGCTAGTCTTGGACTGTTTCTGACTCGCTTAAAACGTAAAGGTGAGGTTGAAAGTATATCCTTCAAAGTAGAGACATGCAAATGCTTCATAACTAACTACATACAGTTATACAGTATTTTTTTGGGAGGGGTAAATGGTAAAGGGGTAAATGCTACTTAAATGGTGGTGGTGGTGTCACCTTTTTCAGACCTTTTGAGTTTGCAGGTATGGAGCTAACTAGCAACAGATTTGCAGATGACACAAGAGGTCTAGCAGAGCACGACCACAGCCCATAGTCCAGTTAAGGTTCTGAAGTGTTAGGCAGAAGACAACAGGGATAAGAATGTTGGTTTAGCTAGCAGGTTAATTTTGTTTAACTTTGTTTCTGCTCTAAACACTAAGACTTATTAAGTTGCTTACACTAATAATTTTAATATAGAAGTGGAACATGAAAAATACTGGAACCAAACCTGTTTTCTACTTAATTCACACAATTTCCATAAACTTCATTCTCCCCCTGTCTGTACATGACATGTCCTGTCTGTCTCCTTGTAGCATCTACTAAAGGATGTCATTTCTGAAATGCTCCAAAGTAATTTATAATAGCTCATCAGAGAAATAACACAATTGCAAGAAAATAATCCAGGAGTAAATAAATAAATACATTTATAAATAAAATGAAAATGAATTACATGTCTGTCTGTCCACTTAATCTGCCATTTTTGCATATTGTTTTTTATAGTAATAATAAGGTACTATTAAAATGTGGACTTGGACACAAATTAGTTTGCAGTTATCTGACTTGATACATGGGCAAGTTTTTAATTATTGGACAATTACTTTTTTTTTCCTCAACCAACTTACGATTTATCTTTTTAATTCCTGTTCATTTTTATTTCTATTGCAGGTCTTTCTCATATTTGATATATCTGATCTTGGTGTGATGTGGAACAGAACCTAACTCTTTGGGGAGCTCATATTGTTTTTGGTAAGTGCATTTAACAACAATCCCACTTGAAACAACCTTCATGGCGCAGTTGGACAGCCATTTACCCCAGCTGACATCGGTTTTCCAGAAGAATGGAGGTGTTTCTGGCCAGAAACTAGCTAGCTAGTTGTGTAAAATGTGATTTAAAGGGACACTCACCAAAAACGAAAACAAACCTGATGCATAACAAAATAAGTCTGTTGACACCACAACAATGGCAACTGTAGTCCTGTCAATGTCTACACTTTCGTGTTTTGGGGTCTAGAGCTATGATAGTGTGGAAGCCTGCTGTTTATTTAAATCAACTACTGCAAAACTTGAAAAATGCTCTAGCCACTAAAATGTGTCACTACAGAGGATCATAAGGATCATACTGGTGTTTTTTTATGTTTTAAGCCGTTGATGACAAAGGCATTAACATTACCGCTGACTATTTGCCCAAGTATCAATTTTAGAAAATACATTTTTACCTTTTATAAGTAGCCATAAGGTTGAGAATATTTGTATAAAATTAACAACTTGCCGCACAGTGTTGCAAGCAGGTACCATTTTCTAAACACCCTGGTGTGTTCAAGAATTTTTATTATTGTTCAATTAAAAGACCAAAACCAACCATGTGTTACGCCGGTTACACACTGCACGCGTCGTCGCGAGCGTGTCAGCCGCGTAGCGTGTCTGTTTATATTTCAGCTCCCATGTTAACAGGTTAGAGCTTACACACTGCCGGCCTGAGATGCGTGCCTCGCTTGAAATAGAACCAACGCCTATTTTTCACGCGAGATGCGGCGTGTTGGAAGCGTTTCCAGGCAAAATAGGAATAGAATAGGAAAATATGTTTATATGTCATTTAGACACAAATGCATATTAATAAATGACATCTTGATGTTTGAAAGTCTAGGTTTTGACATCAATGTAGATATAAATGTAATGTAATATTTTCAAATGTTGCACTGGTCATACAGAACGAAATATTCTGTAACATATTTTGCAGTCAATACTGCCGATGTTGTCTTGCTTTAATCAAATCAGTAGGCTATATATATATATATATATATATATAAATATATATATAAATAAAAATAAATAAATAAATAAAGGGTAGTAGGATATGCTACGATAACAACGTGAGTGACGGTCCAACATCAGATAGGCTGTATAGGCTCTTTACAGCTACACAGACAGCCCACTTACCCATTTTTCAGAGTTAGAATCTGTCGGCGCTATGTCCCGAGATCAGCCCTCCCTGTACCTTGCAGCAGGAGCAGCGCTTGGCGTCAGACATGCTTCTGGTGTGTAGGACACAGAAAATCTACGCACACAACAGAACAGAAACGCCACGCTCGCGAGACGCGTGCAGTGTGTAACCGACCTTAGTCCATCTCTCAAGCCGTTCTGACTTCTGGGTCTCAGCTCCAAGCCCATTGGTTCCTATTGAATATTAAATATTTTCCACAATACAATAAAAACTAAAATCTGTGATTTGGTCATTCTCATGAACCTTTATTTAACTTACAAAAGTACAAAAAGGTTTTTAATAGTTTTACTGAACAGCATAAATGTATTTTGTAAATATAAAGAAATCTAGAATTTTATGTCTTTAAAATCTATCACAT